>NC_081766.1:1849871-2104871 GCF_963082965.1 Carassius carassius
CATGACAAATTTATTTAAATAGACACTAAATAATAAAGTTAAAAGGAATGTGAACATGTAGTGCATTCAACAAAATGTTAATCTCTAAAGTATTTTTTTCCAGTTAACTAACAAATGAATTTTATGAGGTATATGTAATGTTACGTGAAACATTTTTTTTAATAGAAACACTGATTGATCTATTGCATGAGACTTGACATCTCAGTAAGTTGTACTGTCTCTTTAAAAGCCTTCTGATGTTCATTCATGCTTATTTAATGCCCTAATTAAACGCCACTGCTTCGTTTAATGATTTCAGCCTTCTAAAACTAACCAGGCCAAACCAGAAATGCAGAAATGCCAATGCATCACTAGTTTGCATGTGCAAAATTGAGTGGCATGATGCAAGTGTGCTGGAGCTGGTTGCTATGCAGTTGCTAATGTGTTCAGAACTGTTGCATAAAAACGACTCACATGGTAAAGAGGCCTGTAATCGTAGGCGTTCAGGAAAGCTGAATTTAGGGGCATTTTATGAGGTCTTTCAAGCAGGAAAAGGCCTATTATAGTGTGAACAATGGCTGTTACACTCTTTCTTCACCAATAATTTCCAAAAAATGTGCAAAGGTGGACGTGTAGTCCGAGAACGCCGCTGAAGTCTTACCCCTCTGAGAGCATCTTCTTGATGCGCTCCTTCTCCGAGGACAGAGTAATGTCAGCGCTCTGGCTCCGGAAGAGCTTGTCCTCCGGTCCGTTCACACACATCGCTGGAGGAGACTGCAGCTCGTCACACAAGTCCTACAGCGCGCGCACACACACACACACAAACACACACAAACACACATACACAGAAGAAGAAGAAGAACACTGTTATCAGATGAATCCAGACACACTCACAGCTCGGCCTCCGTCTGACTCTCTTCAAGATAAATCCATTTAACTGACAACTGAGTGTCACACTAAAAAAACAGAACTACATTTCTAGCAAAAATATATAATAAATAAATAATAATATATAAACTGCCATCTGTCAGTTGTGTGATGCTGTGAATTACTGTTTATGTCAATGCAAACAAATGATGGCATATGATGAAAGTAATAGGTCACAGGTTGCTGGATATGTTACAGGATACTAATATTTCTTCATTATTTTATTACTGTAGTAATATATTACAATTTTAATGTCTGATTACAGGGTACAAAATGATACAACCAGAATTTAGTCAGTAATTTATAAAAATTGAAGTACATTGCTTGTGTATACACAAACATTACAAATTATAAATACATTATGCATATGAATTATCTATCAAGCAATAGTTATAAATATATAAATCACTTATTGTGTGTGTGTGTGTGTACACAGCACTAACATAAATTTACAATAAAAACAGAAATCTCTCTTTCTCTCTATATACATATATAGAGCTGCATGGGTAAATATGATTTCTTTAAAATTTATTACTAACCCGTATATAAAAAATCAATTTTCAAGCACAAATGGAACCATTGATAAATGACCCAGTTTTTAGCAGGTGAGTTTGAAACGCATAATAAAGTCATTCTCAGTCTTATTATAGCAAACAGTGAGCAAATGCGCCATAATGAGCAGAATCATATCGTTACAAATAGGTGAAATTATCATAACACAATTTTCAATCATCTTATTTTGACTTGGCCATTTCACTCAGGTATGAACTATGACTGGTTTCTGGTGAAGGTGAACCCCGTCTGTGTCACGTGTGAAGATGACCTGATTTTGCTCCTGCAGAGGCAGATGATTCTACAGGGTTCACCGTGGGACTCTTGGTGTGTGTGTGTGTGTGTGTGTGTGTGTGTGTTAGAGTGTGATAAATCACAAACCCCATTTACTACATCAACAGAGGATGCTTCTATTCCCACAAAACTCTGAATCGTGCCGCAGTGCTCATGCTATGTGTGTGCGAGTGAACGTCAAACTCACCTGAGAGAACTGACAGTGTCCGGATTGAAAGCATTGAGAGAAAATGATAAAATATACAGTCATTCCCATCTTTTGGTATAAGAAACATTCAATTAAAGAACAATAATATTGAATTTAATATAATATGTTATATGGGGGAACGGTACAACTTCAAAATATATCAAATAAATATATCATTGGTTTAACACTTAAAAAAAGCACTTAAAAAAAAAAAAACTTAAACCTATTTTATTTTAGCTAGTTGCCAAAGCAACTGAACTCATTTTAATTTAGTTGCATTTAATTTTCTAAAATAATGTAATAGTAATATAAAAAATTAATAAAATAAAAAAGACATTAAAAAATAATGCAAAATGACGAATTTTTTATAAAAATGTTACAACTTTAAAATTAAATGAAAATAGAAAAATACTGAAAATCTAAATATTAATAAATCTATTAAAGCATCTATAAATATAAAATATTAAAATAGCACTAAGCAGCTGTTAAAATAATACTTGAGTCTTCTGCTACATAGTTAAATACTTCAAATAATGCATTATATGCTTTAAAAATATTTATTTATATTAAATATTTACATATTTTAAACTTCAGTTATGTAATACATTATATATTTTAAACATATTTAAATACATATTTAGATATTATTTTACATATAAAAATAAATATTTATATAAACATATTACACAAATGTAAATTTTAAAGATTCAATCTTTTATTTCAGTCACATAATTTTTATTTCATAGCTAGTTTTACGATTTTCCCTCAGTGAAACCTCACATTATCAAAACTTCAGACAGCAGAAAAAATACAGGGCATTCGAACATTAAAAACTTTAATACCTCAAAAAAAAATTGTTTTTGTTTTTTTTGCTTCATTTCCTCTGACCTAGAGAAATCTACTGCACTACTCCAGTTTGAAAACAGTCAGTATTTGAGATTGATAACAGTATTTGCTACTCTCAAACGGTCTTGTTCTCACAACAGGAGCAAGACTGAATACGTATTAATGAGTAACTGAAGGAAAGACATTCCTAAGTCTCTGACACAGAGACCAAATCAAGCCTAAAATCTCTTTTAGGAAATAATAAACCAAACTTATGCTCAGAATTTAGTTGTGAATCTTGATTGTATCTAGATTTCAGTGTCACTCTGGTTTATGACTGAAATGTGTGTGAATGCAACCATGTTTAACCCTAAAATAGGAATGCATTCTGCTGCTGAAGACTGATTCAGTCCTCTCAGATTGTGTAGCGAGAAAAGACGAGGACAAAAGCAAAACTGAAGTGCATTGTGCAAAGTTCAGTGTGAACAGCAGAACAAATGGGCTCTCATCAGGTCAAGAGGTCTGGGTCTTAAATGGCCCTTTAACAGCCTGCTGACCTGAAAAGACAAGCATTTCGACATCATTCTAGAAGACAGACGCTGACAGAGAGCGGACAGGATGGCTCCGGATAATTTTATCACTGTCCTAGTTCTCCTCTCACTTCCCAGTGAGACGAATGACCCAGCTCATCCTGCTCTAGGATTACAGTAACCCTTCACTTACCATACACACACACACACACACACACACACACACGATCTGTCAGGTGAAGAGCAGAACACCGCTGTATGCTGCTTGAAAGACGCGTGCGCACTGATGTAAACAAGCACGCATGAGAAGCACATGAGGAACGCATGAGAGACGCGCTGAATGAAAGCACATTCACTCTCTGACAGCAGATGGCGCTAAACTGCAGAAAAAGCAGCCCTTACCCTGAAAACCCCATAAATAAAGCAGCTGCTCTACTTTCTAAACCATATTTAAATAATTTTAAATAGCCATTCAGATTTGTGTATTCACTATAATGTTCATCACAGAGTCAGATACTTAAATATTAAGACTTAATAGGCTATTTATTTTCTAATTTTTTTTTTATTTTAATCTGGACTACGACATGCCCTAGACATTGTTTGAAAGTGTTTTGATTCTTTATTGTTCATTCACACTTTACGTTAGGGCTTCATCAGTTAACATAAACTGCCAATGAAAAATGTGAACATTCATTAATCTTAGGTATTCCAATATTTAATAACACATTGTTTAAATCGAAAGCTGCAACTGTGTTATTTAATGAGCTATTTTTTTAACAAAGATTAATAACTTGTAGCAAATGTAGCTACTGCTCATTGTGAATGTTAATGCATTAACTAAGTTAACAAATGAGATCATATTGTAAAGTGATACCTATGGGTCTTTATAGTTCTTTTGTGCTTTAATCGGTGTAACATTTTTAACTTTACATATTTTTTCCGTATTGCTTTATTTTATTTAAACGCTCAGTTATTTTTGTTATAAAAAAAGTTTTTTTAACCTGTTATACTGTGTTATGAACACTTTTTTAAAACTAAATTTCTGTCTAACTCAAAAATTGCTCCTTTTCTATAGCAGTTCCTGGGGGGTCTTGTGGGTTCTGCATGCTAGCAGAGTCTGAATTTTAACAGAGGCTTGAGTCAAAAATGCCAACAAAATTGTATTGTATACAAAATAAATGATGTCGCACCTGAGGCGCGGCGATACTGAGAGCTGTGGTGTTCAGCTCCATCTTGTCCTGTGATTTCTCTCTGGCCAGACGTGCAGCTTCCCTCACCTCTTTAAAACGCTCGGCAAACTGCAACAAAAACACATAATTCTGTATTACATAAAGGGTGATGCAAGTATTTCCAAACATGTCTGTGCAAACTATATTATGTTGGTTTGCATCCACCTTCTTAATCTCATTTGAAGCATTCATGTATTTGAACAGACACAATGCATTTTGTGTCGTTTCTCTGTAAACAGGCCATTAAAGACGTTCACACCTGGTGCAGCTGCTGCTCTGTGGCGAATCCGAGGCCGTACACGGTGTTTGCTCTACTGTCCGCCCACTGACCGAATTTCTGAGACGTCTTGGTGAACGTCATGTTGTGGCTGATCGTGCTGTTGATGATCGCCTACCAAAAGAGAAGATGTTAATCACAGAAAATTCTGAGGAAGCACCCATTTAAAAGAATACAGAAGGGATAGTTCACCACAAAAATTTAAATAGTCGACGGTAGACATTGACTTCCATAATATGCAAAAAAATAAAAATACTAGGCTATAGAAACTCTGTCTGGTTACCAACATTGTTTAAAATATCTTCACCTCGTACAGGTTTTGAACAACTTGGGGGCGAGTAAAATATGCCAAAAAAAGTCTGGTAACTTTTACACAATACATGCACGAATACCAGAAAGGTTTGTGATGCAATTATCTGTAAATCACGGATTACACGGAGCAAAACATAAACTGTATTCCCACCTCAACAGGATGATTTAAAAACATTACGGCTCACATAACATCTATTTTTAATGACAAGATCTAACTTCTAGTAGACAAGCATTGAAAGTGCATTACTGTAAACACAATTTATGCTTGTTTATGCATAGCGTTGCTATTATATTGTGCATTTTGGGACAGTTTTTGAAGACTAAGTGTGTATAAACAAGTTATAAACATAAATATTACTAAATGAAATAGTGTAACACAAGCTGGTGTAAGTGTTTTCAGCAGCTGTACAGAGAAGATCAGTAACACGCTGACGACCGAACCGCAATCGTTCAGGTTAACAGTCTGACTGAAGCCACACTTATGACCCCTGAGAGAGTGTAAAACATGAAAGCTAATAACTGTGATGATACACACTTCAGATGACATGTTGAATCAATGTATCATAAACATCTATAATGCCCATGTTTTTATTAAAACCAGAACAAATCAATAAAGCTGCAGAAAGATGATCACAACAACTCAAGCGATCATGATGACCAAGAGACGCTTAGAAATGATGTTTCAAAAAATATACTGGATGGTTCTGTAAACTGTAATGTATTTCTGTGATGCTCCGCTGTATTTCCAGCATCATTCCTCCAGTCTTCAGTGTCACATGATCTTCAGAAATCAGAATAATATGATGATTTACTGCTCGAGAAACATTTCTGATTATTATCAATGTTGGAAAAAGTTGTGCTGCACAACATTTTTGTGGAAACTGATATCTATATATTTATACATACAGTAACATTATAAATGTCTTAATGTCACTTTTGATCAAGATTATTTAATTGCTAAAAAATAAAAATTATATAGAGAGAGCGAGAGATAGAGATAAAGAGAGAGAGAGTGAGAGACAGAGAGAGAGAGAGAGAGAGAGAGAGAGACAGAGAGAGAGAGAGAGAGAGAGAGAGACAGAGAGAGAGAGAGATGAAGAGAGAAAGAGAGAGAGAGATGAAGAGAGAGAGAGATGAAGAGAGAAAGAGAGATGAAGAGAGAGAGACACAGAGAGAGAGAGATGAAGAGAGAAAGAGAGAGAGAGCGAGAGAGAGAGAGATGAAGAGAGAGAGAGAGAGAGAGAGAGAGAGAGAGAGAGAGAGAGAGATGAAGAGAGAGACAGAGAGAGAGAGATGAAGAGAGAAAGAGAAAGAGAGCGAGAGAGAGAGAGATGAAGAGAGAGAGAGAGAGAGAGAGAGAGAGAGAGAGAGATGAAGAGAGACACAGAGAGAGAGAGATGAAGAGAGAAAGAGAGAGAGCGAGAGAGAGAGAGATGAAGAGAGAGAGAGAGAGAGAGAGAGAGAGAGAGATGAAGAGAGAGACAGAGAGAGAGATGAAGAGAGAGACAGAGAGAGAGAGAGCGAGAGAGAGATGAAGAGAGAGACAGAGAGAGAGAGCGAGAGAGAGAGAGAGACAGAGAGAGAGAGATGAAGAGAGAGAGAGATAGAGAGTGAGAGATACAGAGAGAGAGAGAGACAGAGAGAGAGAGAGAGAGAGAGAGAGAGAGAGAGAGAGAGAGATAAATAGAGAGAGAGCGAGAGAGAGAGAGTGAGAGAGAGACAGAGAGAGAGAGAGAGAGAGAGAGAGAGAGAGAGAGAGAGAGAGAGGTTTTTTCTATCATATTGCAGTTTTACTAAAGAGGACATTCCCCGTGATAGAGGTGCTGCAGATCCTCTGCTCTGTGTCGTAGCAGCTTATCGAGTCTCTCAGCTCATCGTTTCATTCTCTCTGATTCTCTAATGACTCCTGTTCCTCTGACACCAGGAGTCATGTGACTGCAGATTACCACGGCGACGGCCGGAATCAGAGCTGCACTGGACTCGTGATAGTGAGGTCATCCTGAATCCAAATGTGGGTCAGTTTAAAGGTGTTAGATGAAGCCGAGAACAACTGAGATTTACTGGTTTCGGTGAGGACGGTCTGCTCCATTCAGGAGTTTAATACGAACGCTGATATCATTGTAATCAAGAGATCAAACGGGCAACAGTCCAGAGAGGTGAAGGTCAATAGCAATGCATGAGATGTATTTACAGTAAAAATACATATTTGAATGATTTCTGAAGATCATGTGACAGTAAAGACTATAGTAATGATTCAAAAAATTCAGCTGCGCATCACAAGAATAAATTACATTTTAACAGATATTTAAATAGAAAACTGATATCTTGAATTGTAATAATATTATAATAGTATTTCTGTTTTTACTGGATTATTCATCAAATAAATTTTGCCTTGGGGAGCAGAAGAGACTTCTCAAAAACAAACTTTTGACAAGTAGTGTGCAAATCAGTTTTTCCCGCCGCTATGGAATTTAAAAAAAAAAAAAATTTTTTAAATTATATATATATATATATATATATATATATATAATTGCAAATTTGTCTGTATTTCTCGCAGTTGGGATTTTATAATTTACAATTTGGTCTTTTCTTATATAAACTCAAAATACAGAGAAGAAAAGACCAAACTACGCAGAAATGCTAAATATATCATTTATATCCCACAATTCTATGCTGCAATTCCCTTTTTTAAATTTTTATCCTGAGTAACAAGCTTCCATGTTAATCTGAACAGCTCGTAAAAGCGAAAAACAATGTCATTGGTCACTTCAGCATGTCTAAATGGACAGTGCTTGACCAGAACAATCTGTGTTTTGTTTCTAAGAGACTATGGTATCACCCGTTTCCACTTAGACAGCTCTGATTCGCTCCATCAACAAGTATTGATTATCCCGACAGGATGCAAGTCATGCGTTTTCTAGCACTCAACTCTTCTTTATGAGCATCTCGTTCGCTCTGATATCAGGTGTTGAGGTATTAACCTTCACTTCAGCGTAAATCCCCTCGCGGGGAGTATTTCGTTCTGGCTCTAATCACATCGACTCAATCACCGTCTGAAAGCTTGTAGCTGATGGAGATGTTTATTACGTTACGCCGCTGCAGTCGGTTGGATTTCCTGGCACGTTACACTGATGATAACCACGAGAGGGTTTCTGCAAAACCTGCAGCACACTGCTAGTATGCAGTATGTGTAACATGAGCACAGTATGCACTGCATTGAATAGCATGATGACACACATTTGACAAAACATGCAATAAACAATCAGAGAATATTAAGTGGAATGGTTTCCCACTATGCAATGAATTTCCATTCCCAGTGAATAAACTCTACTTCCCCTCCCTCTTGACTCAATACTTAGTGTTAAAATTAATATTATCGATTTAATTGACACTGACACTATTTCCATAAATGATGAATTTTGCATTGGATTATTGAACTGGTTTGTGTCACGTTGCAACATTGATGCTGCTATCAAACTGAACTGAATAAACTTTGAACTAAATTGAGCGGAATTGTAATAGTAATCAATTAATCATAAACCTAAAATGAGAAGAGTCTCTATGCGATTATAGTATACACATGATATCTCAAGTTATAGAATTATTAAATTCCTTTTATTATTTACAAAATAACTTTTTTATGCAATATTGCACAATTTAATTGATGTTAAAAATACTTTGTTTATCTGTCACGGGGTTAAAAGGAAGATCTGATATCTCATACTTTATTCTGATCGTTTTGTCATAGATCCTCTAGGTATTTCATGAATAGAGGAAGTCTGCATACTGCAGAAACAGCATGATAATACGCTATACTGAACACATCACTAATCTTTAAATATACAGTTGTTGCAGATGTTTGAACGTTTCTTCTATACAGCATTTCTTAGAGGGTTTTACATATGAATTGAGGTTGATGCACCAGAAATAATGCTCAGATTTCTAACCTGTGCAGTAGACCAAACGTGCTGTAAACCAGGGGAGGAGCACTCACCTTGGTCCCGCCCACACTGATGATGCGGTAGGCGTGTCTGTTGGTGTCGTAGAAGAAGGAGACAGTGACCGCATGCTTGCTGGCCGGGATCCAGTTG
Organism: Carassius carassius; assembly: GCF_963082965.1. Lineage (NCBI taxonomy): Eukaryota > Metazoa > Chordata > Actinopteri > Cypriniformes > Cyprinidae > Carassius > Carassius carassius. The sequence goes on from NC_081766.1 coordinate 1,859,075, forward strand.
CGTTTGGTGGCGGGATCGATCTGGAATACATGAGCTCGAGTGCTGAAGATGGGCTGTTCCCTGCAACACACACACACACACAAACACACACCACATGAGTGTGTGTCCACAACACGACAGACACACACCTGGAAATACACCAAGATTCTGAAATGCTGATACACCTGGAATAAATAGAAAATAAATACTTCAGATTCTGCACTACTCTAGGTCTGTTATTTTTACAAATAATTAACTTACTATTATCAAATTAATAATAATTTAATTATACATAATATAAATTTTACAATGTTTTCAAACTTTTTAGTTTTAAGAGAAATACTACATTTTTTATATAACATAAATAATTAATAATAATAATAAAAACTATTAAAATTAATAAAATATTATTATTTAATTAGGAATTTAATTGAAATAGTACTGCTTACACACACACACACACACACACACATACATATATACAAACATAATACTTAATAATAAAAAAAAGTTAAATAATACTAGCATTACTAATATTTTTATATAATTTCATATTTTTACATGTAATAACATTTTACAAATGTATATAATATTAATAATTATGGATATTAGTAATATTATTCTAAAACATTATTATTACTGTTATTATTATTATTATAACTTAACGATTACGTAAAATACTAATACTTACCTTATTATTATTATTCTAACCGGAAAGATTAAAAAAGATAACTTTTTAAATTCTTAAACACTACAGACCACCGTCTTGCAGTAAAGGTAACAAACAGGCCTGCAACCAACAACTACTCTGATAATATGTTGATTATTCAATAATTACCTAAATAATGATATCATTTATCAAGAAATATTTTAAAAGCCTTTTGCTTATGAAAGTCAAAAGAGTGCTGTAATTGCTGAATGATGATAACGAGAGTGGAATGAGCTGTAAGCGATCAGAGAGATGAACTGATGCCGTATCTAACTCCTCATGACTGACTGACTGATCTCCAGAGCGGTCGTGCTTCACGCCGGGGTTAACGACACCACGCTGCGGCAGACGGAGACGCTGAAGAGGGACTTCAGCAGCCTGATCGAGACGGTTCGCAGCACGACGCCCGCGGCGACGATCGTCGTGTCAGGACCACTACCCACGTATCGACGAGGACACGAAAGGTTCAGTAGACTTTTTGCTTTAAATGAATGGTTGTTGTCATGGTGTAAAGAACAGAAACTGCTATTTGTTAATAACTGGAATCTTTTCTGGGAGCGTCCTAGGCTGTTTCGCGCTGATGGATTACACCCCAGCAGAATCGGAGCGGAGCTGCTCTCTGACAACATCTCCAGGACACTTCGCTCCATGTGCCTAGTAAGACAATTCTCTAATAACTATTATGATGAGTTTTGTTCCACCCGCTTAAATGATAAAAGTACTTGTGCTGTAAAAACTATTAAGACTGTGTCTGTTCCCCGAATAGTGAGGTCAAAATATAATGTAGGATCTAGAAAAAATCTTATCGTAATTAAACCAGAAAAATGTAAAGTAAATGAACAAAAGCAATTTTTAAAGTTTGGGCTCATAAATATTAGATCACTCACACCCAAAGCAGTTATTGTAAATGAAATGATCACAGAAAATAGTTTTGATGTACTCTGCTTGACTGAAACCTGGCTAAAACCAAATGATTATTTTGGTCTAAATGAGTCTACTCCACCAAACTACTGTTATAAGCATGAGCCCCGTCAGACTGGTCGTGGAGGAGGTGTTGCAACAATATATAGTGATATTCTCAATGTTACCCAGAAAACAGGATACAGGTTTAACTCTTTTGAAATACTTCTGCTTAATGTTACACTGTCAGACATGCAAAAGAAATCTAATGTATCTCTTGCTCTGGCTACTGTGTATAGACCACCAGGGCCGTATACAGAATTCCTAAAAGAATTTGCAGATTTCCTCTCAGACCTTCTAGTTACAGTTGATAAGGCGCTAATCATGGGAGATTTTAATATTCACGTTGATAATGCAAATGATACATTAGGACTTGCGTTTACTGACCTAATAAACTCCTTTGGAGTCAAGCAAAATGTCACCGGGCCCACTCATCGTTTTAATCATACACTAGATCTAATTATATCGCATGGAATCGATCTTACTGCTATAGATATTGTACCCCAATGTGATGATATTACAGACCATTTCCTTGTATCGTGCATGCTGCGTATAACTGATATTAACTATATGTCTCAGCGTTACCGTCTGGGCAGAACTATTGTTCCAGTCACCAAAGACAGATTCGCAAATAACCTGCCTGATCTATCTCAACTGCTATTTGTACCCAAAAATACACATGAATTAGACGAAATTTCTGACAACATGGGCACTATTTTCTCTAATACATTAGAAGCTGTTGCCCCCATCAAATTGAAAAAGGTTAGAGAAAAACGTACTGTGCCATGGTATAACAGTAATACTCACTCTCTCAAGAAAGTAACTCGTAGTCTTGAACGCAAATGGAGAAAAACTAACTTGGAAGTTTTTAAAATTGCATGGAAAAACAGTATGTCCAGCTATAGACAGGCTCTAAAAACTGCTAGGGCAGAGCATATCCACAAACTCATTGAAAATAACCAAAACAATCCAAGGTTTTTATTTAGCACAGTGGCTAAGTTAACAAATTACCAGACGCCACCTGATTCAAATATTCCACCAACGTTAAATAGTAATGACTTTATGAATTTCTTCACTGATAAAATAGATAACATTAGAAATACAATAGCGAATGTAGATTCTACAGCGTCTAACACTTCAGTTTCATCCATCGCACCCAAAGATAAACTGCAGTGCTTTACAAATATAGGACAGGAAGAGCTAAATAAACTTATCACTGTATCTAAACCAACAACATGTTTATTAGATCCTGTACCCACTAAATTACTAAAAGAGCTGTTACCTGTAGCCGAAGAACCGCTTCTCAATATCATTAACTCGTCGTTATCTTTAGGTCACGTCCCAAAACCATTCAAGCTGGCGGTTATCAAGCCTCTTATTAAGAAACCAAAACTAGATCCTAGTGAACTGGCAAATTATAGGCCTATTTCAAATATTCCATTTATGTCTAAAATTTTAGAAAAAGTTGTGTCTGCTCAATTGAGCACCTTCCTGCATAAAAATGATCTGTATGAAGAATTTCAGTCAGGTTTTAGGCCCCACCGTAGCACAGAAACTGCACTTGTTAAAATTACAAATGACCTGCTTCTTGCGTCAGATCACGGCTGCATCTCATTTCTAGTCTTACTTGATCTTAGTGCTGCGTTCGACACCATAGATCATGACATACTCATAGATCGATTACAAAACTATACAAGGGCAGGCTCTAAGATGGTTTAGATCCTACCTGTCCGATCGCTACCATTTTGTTTACTTAAATGGGGTGTCATCTCATTTATCATCAGTAAAATATGGAGTGCCACAAGGATCCGTCCTAGGTCCCCTTCTATTTTCAATATACATGTTGCCCCTTGGTAATATTATTAGAAAATACGGAATAAGCTTCCACTGTTATGCTGATGATACTCAGCTATATATTTCAACGAGACCAGATGAAACTTCCCAATTATCTAAGCTAACAGAGTGTGTTAAAAATGTAAAAGATTGGATGACAAATAATTTTCTCCAATTAAATTCGGATAAGACAGAGATATTAATTATTGGACCAAAAAACACCACACAGAATCTTGTAGATTACAATCTGCAACTAGACGGATGTACTGTTACTTCCTCTACAGTCAGAAATCTGGGTGTTATATTAGACAGCAATTTGTCTTTTGAAAATCATATTTCCAATGTTACAAAAACTGCATTCTTCCATCTTAGAAACATTGCCAAGCTACGAAACATGTTATCTGTTTCTGATGCAGAAAAGCTAGTTGATGCTTTCATGACCTCTAGACTGGACTATTGTAATGGACTTCTAGGTGGTTGTCCTGCTTCGTCAATAAACAAGCTACAGGTCGTCCAAAATGCAGCAGCTAGAGTCCTTACCAGGTCAAGAAAATATGATCATATTACCCCAATTTTACAGTCTCTGCACTGGCTACCTATTAAGTTCCGTATCAGTTACAAATTATCAATACTTACCTATAAGGCCCTAAATGGTTTAGCTCCTGCGTACCTAACTAGCCTTCTACCACGCTACAACCCATCACGCACCCTAAGGTCACAAAACGCTGGACTTTTGGTAGTTCCTAGGATAGCAAAGTCCACTAAAGGAGGTAGAGCTTTTTCACATTTGGCTCCCAAACTCTGGAATAGCCTTCCTGATAATGTTCGGGGTTCAGACACACTCTCTCTGTTTAAATCTAGATTAAAAACGCATCTCTTTCGCCAAGCATTCGAATAATGTATCTCTTAAATTGTGAGTGTAGTTGCATCTGCATTTTTATTCTTTAGCTTGGGTTAAGCTAATTTTACTTTGTTGGATCAGCAGCTATGCTAATGATGTCTCTATTTTGTTTCTATGTTTTGCCACGGGATTTACAACATTAATTAATAATATTGATAGTTCATCATCTAGCTGACTACGTCTTGTATTATTATTATTATTTTTATTTTTCTAAAATCCTGTCAAACGTGCACAAACTACTAGCTACTACTAAATATTGTAGAAACATAATTTTCTGTAAAGTTGCTTTGTAACGATTTGTATTGTAAAAAGCGCTATACAAATAAACTTGAATTGAATTGAATTGAATTGAATCTCAATCTGGCATCTGAAGCGCTTCGGTCAAACTGTGTGTTATGGACGTCTAACAGCTCAAAGGCTTTCAGACCCCTCTGTACCTTAGGTTGCACAAAAAAAAAAAAAGAGAAAAAAAAAATCATTAAAAAATGTATTTAACCCTTTCACGCATAGTGGTCACTACAGTGTACAGCTATTAAAAAAGCATTTTCTTGAATTTGCACGGGTTTTTATGGCAAAGTTGCACATCAAATCTCTTCATTGGACCCTGGTGCATCATCCTATAAATTGCAACCAAGTGGCAAGCCTTTGTGTTTCGATTTTTTTTCCCCCTCCAAACCAAGATGGCCAAGGGTCAGTCAGACATGCCAAGTTGCTCCAGAATATCCACCCATTCCTTCTATCCTAGGAGACTCTTGTAGGTAAAAAAAATATTGCAGCATAAAGCAATATCTAATGAGTCATATCACAGTAAAATTTTCCAAGTTTTGATTTTAGATTGAGAGAAACTCTGATTAATCACATGTCCACTGTAGTGGACGTCATGCATGCAATGGCTATATTTCAGCTACAATTCATAGTTATAATGTGAATATTGTTTTTGAAATTTAAAACTTAAAAACGTAATATGCATTGACTTTTTCTACTGTAAATAAATGTATTTGTATTATTAGAATGTAATTTTCATTGACATCGAAAAAAGTCATGTGATTACATAATGTATGACACTTGTAATGCATTACTTTACTTGTTAGATCAAAAAGTAATCTGATTTTATAATGCATGTTATTGTAATGCGTTTTTTTACTAATAACATCAAAAAGTAATCTGATTACGTAATGCATGTTACTTGTAATGCGTTTCTTTACTCGTTAGATCAAAAAGTAATCTGATTAGGTAATGCACATTACTTGTAGTTAATTACTTGTTAGATCAAAAAGTAATCTGATTAGGTAATGCATGTTACTTGTAATGCGTTACCCCCAACACTGATCATTTCAGATGAGATTGAAAAAACGTATCGCTAGGTTTTCTCAGAGGAGGGCTATGATAGAAATGTGCATGTCCATCTTGAACATAATCATAATTATCAGCTAATAAGGGTAAATCTCCATACTCTGGTGCACTGGAGGGAGCATCTGAGTGGTTTCCACAGTTGTACCTTGACAGGCTGTAGAAAATTCTGATGGAATCACGTCCTCATGTTCTGATATCATAGATACGCGAAGTGCAACTTGTATGAAGTTGTATGAAGCCATTGCAATATTTTGCATTTATATTTTTTGTATATATTTTATAGTTTTCACATTATTTGATATAATTGCATTGATTAGTTTGTTAAATTCACATACTTTATCTGTTTGCTTATTGTCTTGTATTTAATACGGTATATCTTCAGTTGAAACCAACCGCATGCTGTCCACTCAAGTGGACATCTGAAGATCTCTTTGAAAAATTTGTAAAAAAAATAAAATAAAAATTAATTCTTGTTTTTCATGCCCTAAGAACAATAAAAACACATAGGAAAAAAATCCTGACTGAGGTTATCATAATTCATGCATGAAAGGGTTAATAACCCAGAACTCCCAAACACAGAAAATGTAAAAAGAAATCAATAATTTAGAGCTTAGTTTTATGTAAAAAATGTTTGGTTTTTGTGCCATAAAAGCATGCAAAGTGCATGCATATTTAATTAGATATTAGATAATGCCTCATTTACATTAAGAAGTAACATTGTTTTCTTTATTTTATCTTTAATTTGGTTGTTCACGAAGCTTCAACTCTTATTTTTTCTTTCTTTCTTTGTTTTTGAAACTATTTTCAGAATGACAATTTCCAATATATTTTTCATGCATTATCAGCTGAAAAACACATTCATTGCTCATTGAGCCATATTTTTTGGTTTAAATTTTAAATAATTAATTTGCAATATTTGCTGGACAAAATACTTTGGAGAACCACAATACAAAAAAACAACAACAACAAAAAAATTCCCTAATATATATAATCTTATATATGTATATATGTATATATAACACATACATAAATATAAAATACAATATCTCTTCTAACAGGGAGTCCTGGTCAAGATGGACATCATTACAAAAAAAAATTTAAAAACACATTCAGAAAAATCCAAGAATACAGAGAAAAAAACAACGACCTTGAATTAACAAATATGTAATATATAGCAGATGGATACATGCACATGACATTGCGTTAAACAATATGATAATATCAGGAAGAGGATCTGGAAGGGTTGGATTTCAGAAATATATAATTAAATAATCTTAATGCAATGCATCTTGAGCAGGAAGAGTGGAAAGATGATCCTCTTCATATGCTGCTCTTTCCAGAGATGACCATTTCTGTCCGTTACATTATAAGATATAGCATTGTGGCTGGTGTTTTTGCCCACAGACTCATCTGAGAATGTAAATAGTAACATGAACAATGTCTAAAAGAATCGTTTGAGCTTTGTGCGACAACAGTAAAAGTAGATATATTAGTCTTGGAAAGCTTTCATTATTCTCCCCTACAGCACATCACTGAAGGGGATATTTCGTCCAAATTGTTGCACATTGAAAAATAAATACGACCTCACGTTGTGTCAATCATGTTTACACACTGCCTCCGAAACTTTAGTCCGTCATAAAATAAATTAGGATTTTCTGCGTTTTCACATCTGTTGCATGCATTCTAATAGGAAAGGATGGGGAATACAAAAAAACTGAAAAACGCATGCAAAGATTTCAGACTCGGTGTGCAAAGACCTTAACACGTCTGTCAAAGAGCTCTGCACATCACATGTCTTTAAATGAAGGGGAAAATATATCTGGCTACTTGTCTATTTTGAGATGAGCATTATTTTACACACTTACTGTGTCAATAGCAACAGCTACCAATAGATCAAGCACACTCTCTCTTTTCAGATAAGCCTACTTTTTTAAGGACATTTTAAGCAATAATGCATTAGAATAAATGAAACAATATTTCTTTGTTCAACACATTTGCTATTGATCTGTAATTAAACACATATATTGGCCACCCTGCTCTCTAGATATCGAAATCACCATCAGTCACAAGAAAAACTATATTCAACTATTTCAATTCACCAAAATAACATTGTTGGTGTTTTAATTTTGAAATGAAATATATACACTATTTAAAAGACTGGGGTCAGTAAGATCATTTAATGTTTTTAAAAAGTCTCTTTTGCTCATCGAGGCTGCATTTACTTGATTAAATTACAATATAAACAGTAAAAAAAGTGAAAGATTATTACAATTTAAAACATATGTTTTCTGTGTGAATCTCTGTTAAAATGTAATGTATTTCTGTGATGCTCCGCTGTATTTTCAGCATCATTCCTCCAGTCTTCAGTGTCACATGATCTTCAGAAATCAGAATAATATGATGATTTACTGCTCAAGAAACATTTCTGATTGTTATCAATGTTGAACACAGTTGTGCTGCTCAATATTTTTGTGGAAACTGATACATTTTATTTTTCAGGATTCACAGATGAACAGAAAGCTCAAAAGAACAGCATCTATTTGAAATAGAAATCTTTTGATCAACTGAATGCATCCTTGGTTAATTAAAATATAAAATCCTTTCAAAGATCCTACTGACCCCAAACTTTTGAACAGTAACATTTTGAAGTAAAAAGTACTGATTTATGAGTTACAAACCAAGTTTTGAATCTTAATTAAAAACATATTATCTTGTAGTAATCTAATGAACCTGCCACTGTATATTATGAATATTGCTGCTCTAACAAATTGCTTTTGTTCCTCTTTTGTAAGTCATTTTGAATAAAAGTGTCTTGATGAATTCTAAAGTGTAAAAGTGAATCCTCTCTGCAACAATGGTTGAACAAAAAAAAATAACAGTCTAAAAAATAACTGCATTTGTCTAAATATTCAACACAGAGGCTGATGAATTTTAGTTCGATCACTCACACACACACACACACACACACTCTCGAGGATTTGAGATCACTTTCTCCTCCTGGTCTTACGGACGCCACCTCGCTTCTTATAGCCTGGCCTGAATTCCCAGAATGCCATGGGGTAAGTCACCAGGCTTCACACACGACGGGTCTCTGTGATCAGCGCAGCGCCTTCATCTGTCAATTTCTCACCTTGGGCTGATTATGAGGCACCCAGTAACGAGCAGAGGGGCTGTTAACTATCTAGAGTGAGAGATCGACCGCCGTTAATGACTTTCAGCAGGAAACCAACTGCACCGAGCACCAGATCAAGCAGAGCGACCCACACGTCTCAGACCTTCATTTGTAATCCATCAATGCAGTTTGCAACATGTCGACAAATGTGTCGCTGAAACATTTCTGATCATATTATCATAAAACTATAGTTTCCTGTAGAATAATGTGTGCTAATGAATCTTGAGCATTACTGTAATACACTATGCTACTGTTCAAAACTTTTTTTGAAAGAGTGCAATTCTTTTATTTCATCAAGGTTGCATTAAATTGCTCAAAAGTAAAGACATTTTTGGTAGCACTTTATTTTACAGTCCTGTTCCCCCTGTACATTCTATGTACTTATTATAGTAATTACAATAACTATGTAATAACTAGGTACTAACCCTGAACCTACCCCTAAACCTAACCCTACCCCATGTAGTTACCTTGTATTACCAGAACAGATAAATACACTGTAAGTACACTATAAGCACACGTACTGTAAAATAAAGTGCAACCACATTTTTAAAGTTGCAAAAGATTTCAAATAAATGCTGTTCTTTTTAACCTTAATATTCATCAAAGAATCCTGGAAAAAAATCAAATGCATCACAGTTTCCACAAAAATATTCACCATAATAGAATTATTTCTGTAGATCATGTGACACTGAAGACTGGAGTAATGGTGCTGAAAATACAGCTGTGTATCACGAGAATAAATTAGAGTTTAACAGATATTCACATGGGTTCTACAAGTAATTTCATGTTAACCTTGCAGCAATGCAGCTGATTAGGAAAATAATACATGTTAATCAAATGTAATTGCTGTACCATCTCTAAACACAATGCCAGGAGACCATTAGATGCTCACTGTTATATTCTACACTGTGTGTGTGTGTTTAGAGATCACTGAACCCTCAAGCTTTCCATTTGCATTTCAGCTCTAATTGCCTTTTTCCAGATTTGTTTATGTAATTAGGCAATTACTAGGAATTGTTACTGAGAAATTAACCTCATGCTGCATTTTTATTCTATAAGTAGGATATACAGAAAGACACTAAATAATCTAGTGGTCGACCGATATATCGGCCGATAATTGACATTTTTCAAATATACGCATCGGGCGATACGTTTTTCTGCTTGGCCGATGTGTTCGAGGTGGGACTTTTATTTTGATGGTGCTGAAAGCAGCAACACCTGACCACACACAGTGCTCACACAGTCTCTCTTGTTCGTCGTTGTTGTTAACATATTTGTCTAATACGGATAGAAGTCTAACTAATAATCCGATAGAACGGTTTATCATTTATAATTTTAACAATTATAAGAATTGCTTTTATATTAGGCCTATTTAATACTTTCTCATTTGCCGACAGAATTAAGCAAATATGGATTTATATAATTTAAACAAATCTTTGAATGACTAATGAACCTTTAATTTCCCAAACCTTGCAAACTCAGTGGAATCCGGCTGTGAGATCTTGTGAAGTGTGTATTCAGCATGATCTCGTGTTCTCTGCGTGACGGTCAGTCTGTGTGAATTGAATGCTTTGGACTATTAAATCATGATTTCAAATTATGCTGCACTTTATGCATTCGCACACTGTCATATTCATGTCATTTTCTCCATGTGCTGTATGCAAAATGAGTGTTACTCTGGCTTTATTTGAAAAATATGATTCCCAATGCACACAAACTTCCCAGAATACTGAGGTGCCCTGTTGATTACAGTGTTTACTTTCTTTTTAATTATATTTGTATTAAATATTTATATAACTATATTTATATAATATAACTTTCCAAGATATCGGCAGTCAAAAAACACATATCGGTCGACCACTAATATAATCTTTCCCTGTGCTCACCAAACATAGCGATATGATTTTAAATATTGAAAATTAAAGGAATAGTTCACCTGTTTGGACTCTCATTCTGACGGCACCCATTTACTGCAGAGCATCCATTGATGAGGCACTGATGCAATGCTACATTTCTCCAAATCTGATGAAGAAACAAACTCATCCTAATCTTGGATGGCCTGAGGGTGAGCACATTTTCAGCAAATGTTCATTTTTGAGTGAACTGTTCCTTTAAATCAAAGTGGGATTGTTTGAAGGACAATCCAGCTAGAAAGAAGAAACTAGGCCAAGCGTGTTCTGACCCGACAACATCACACCTTACTGAACTAATTAACTGGACCATCACAACTGATTTAACCAGTGAAGGTCAAGACAGCTTTATGATCCTCTATAAAGCATCCAGCACACCGAGATGGACACTTGAGACACTGCAGAAAAAACATTGTACAGTCGTCAGGGCAACTGAAAAAAAAACAATACTGGCTGTTTTATAAGAAACATCCTATGACCTTTTTCATCTTCGGTGTCATTTCTCCAAGAGATTAATACAGCACGAGAAGAAACCTCTCTTTATCTATGCAGTCATCATTCCTGAATAATAAGCCCCACTAAGAGCAGGATAAATGGGTCATTCCATTAAAAACAGGTGCTTTGTCCATTTTACAAAGTGATTTTTGCATGTTCTTGCATTTCTCTATGTGCTGCTTTACAACAGTCTGTATTTTTTAATGCTCTACAAAATTAAAGATGACTTGGCTTGAAGTGCATTAGTGTTATTTTAGTATCACTGACATGCTTTTATAGTTTTTATTAGATTTTGAATAATTATTTTTTTCATTATTGTTTATGTCTATACAGTTTTTATTTCAGTTTTAGTTATTTTAGCAAATCAAGTCAAATTAAATTAAAATCAGTTTAAAGGAGTTTTAAATATATTTTATTCTATGTGTATTTTTATTTTAAGTACAGAAAGGTTTATTTATTTTGGTCATAGTTACTATAATAACCCCAAAATGCATTGTTTTATTTTTAATATACAGAAAGCAAGCTGTCTGATTTACACACTTAATGATGAACAATGAGACATACACAAAATGACATGTATATATTTTAAAAGCACACACTTTTAAAATTAATGGACACTATATTTAATTTGCAACATTGCAAAATAATAATAATAAACATTATTTTCTCTGTAGATTCTGTAAAATGATTGTTAGCAGTTGTCTTAAAAATAGATGAAATAATCATATTGGTTTATTAATTAAAAAAAATAACACCTTGAACAAGGGTCTCAGGATCTGATAAAGACATTATATCATGACGTACCTCTCTCTGTGCAACGGAAACATTGTTCTTACTGGACAGATGAGGGTCTTTTTCTGCCATTAGAAATGAGAAAAAGAAAATAATTAAACATAAACCTACCTAAACAGATATAATTTAAATAGTGAGAAAATTAATGACATATTTGGGTCAAGTTAGTGGACTCATTCCAATAATGCAAATGATTATTACACTTAAATATGAATTGCTTTTATTTAATTAAATGTATTTATGCATGCATTCTTATTTAATTAAATAAAGATACATACAAATAATTAAGAAATACGAAGAAATGTAGTATGTCCATGAGTCTGATTTTCTACATCGAGATTTAAATGTTAAAAGCGAGTTTAAATGCAAAGTGTGTGTTTCTGGTCACCATGCAGTTCAATCACCTTTTAGCTTTCTCGCAGGTCACTTTTTGTGTTTAAGTTGAAAAAAACTTCATGTGTATTGATATTTCACACAATTAAAGAACGTTGTCTAGATGTATCATAGCATGTTATACTGTGTCAAATCCACAAATATATGATGACTATCACCACTGTTTCTAAGGTAGTACTGTTCTAAATAAGTCAATATTTGCTTTGAGATATATAAACGGTTCATAACATGTGAAGTCTCTAACGCAGTTGCAGTAACTAAGCGCTCTGGTAAGTTCATCTGGCTTCAGTTTCGCTCAGTTAAGTTCCTATAAATGCGACTCTTACCCCATGTCGTTGTAAACACACAGGATGTCAAACTCTTGTTCCTGTTCTGGAGCAACTGTTCGCAGCCTGTAGGGTGTAATCCGCGTCTGGACTCTTTCTATGCGGCATATATGTGCATGGCAGCACGAGAATGCAACAGCCGCAGAAACTGAACGTGATGACCGAGAGCGCGCGTCAGTTCCTCTTTTCCTCGCGTTGGTCTTTGGTTTTAGTTCAGCAAGCACGCGGACTCGCGGGAAAGGCCCGCTGGCCGGCACGCTCCGCGTTCTATTGCTTCCCGCAGCGACTTTGATGACGAGCCGCGATTGTTACTTTGTATCCAGTTTGGCTTTGATGTCCCGCGCCTCCCGCCGCTCTGTGCTCGAGCGCTGCCGCGTATTATTTTAAGAGACTCGCGTTCCGCCGCCCAGCGGACAGAAGCGGAACTGCAGCATCATTGCGGCGCCTCTCGCCCTCTAGTGATTAGAGCGAGAAGATCCGTTCATCATTGCAGACATTTGTGCTGATGTAACCCTAATGAGACACCACAAACCTTCCTCGCCTACAAAATGCAGTAAAACAAGTTTTTTGGACATATTATGATGTATATATTATTTTGGTCACATATGTTTAAAGATGTGGCCACTGTTAAAAATGTGAATGCATGCATGTAAAAATTAATACAGACTGTTATATTCATGAAAAAGTAGCTTAAAAAATATCGGCACTGTTAGAAACACACACGCACATTTTTTTTCTAACAATGGCCAATTAACTTTTTCATGACTTCAATATTGCGGATTTTACATTTTCACATGCATATATTTATTAAGTGTGTGTGTGTGTGTGTGTGTATATATATATATATATATAATTATAACTATATTTATATAATTTATACCGTCTATGGTAATTACGATAATAGAAACAAAGCTGTTACGATAATAGAAACAAAGCATTTTAAAAAAAAAAAAATTCTTGATAAAGGTTATTTGTAGTGAAGGGACAGGCATGAATCCAAATATATGCACAATATATATATATATATATATATATATATATATATATATATATATATGTGTGTGTGAGTAGACCTTTCATTAGGTGTAACAGCAAGTAACATGTATTAAGAGTGTGTCAGTCAAATTCATTTTCGACGTCCAATAATTAAGTCTGACCTGAGAAAAAAAGCAGTAGGTTTAATGTGTGATTGATGAAAACGCCACATCAGACCTGCTCTATCACTACAGAGGATGACACATTACAGCAGGGAGTTTCTGCAATTAATACAAATGAATGTTACGTACTGTAATTATGGGATTTAACATTCCTTTATTAATTAAGGCTAGTACAACTAGTACACATCATTCTGGTACACATCAAGTCTAATATCTGAACGAATTTTGCATTGAGCAAAACCTTTTCTAATTTTCACTTCAACTAAATTGAGACCACAGAAATCAGTTTGTGAAAAAGTAAAGCAGTAAACCAGAAGTGAACTGTAATCTAGGACACAGCAGGTTAAATATGCAATGAATAAATATGCAGAATTGCGAGATAAAAAGTTGCAGTTTTATTTATATATTTTTTTATTCTGTGGCGGAAACTGGCATGCATATTCAATATTTAAGCTTCATAATAGATCATTCAAAAGACAATGAAGAACTGCATCTGGTGAAAGAAATCAACATTTATTCATAACGTTACAAGAAGTACATATTGTGGGGGTGAAAACTTTTTCCACAAAACAAAATCCTGAATTATACTTCATATCCTGATGTTTATCCAATGTTCCTCTTCACTGCAAGTTAAAGCATTTAAATGTATTGTAGATTTCAGTGAAATCTGAAGCAACCTTCGCAGCAGACCCTCAGAATATCCCAGTCTCTTCACACTCGATAATAACCAGAACGCATGGCTGTGGATCACCTTGGCCTTGTTGTGGATGTTAGGATCTCATTGTCATTGGCAACAATTTGGCTGAAGTCATATCAAATCCGAGCACTGACATTAACAAATGAAGTATGAAATGTGAAAACTAAACCTTTTCAAGGATTTTCAGAGAATGAGTTAATTCTAAAATCAGAGGTTAACATGGAAAAGTCTGAATATATCAGTCGCATCAACATTTTTTGTGACCTTGGTTATGAACGAATCATGATTGTCTTGTGAGCAAAGAAAAAAAAAAAGAGAACTTAAAATGAATCTGTGCTCAATGGTATAAAATGCGAGCGGTGGTACTTGGGTAATATTAAAGTCTAAAGGGTTGCAAGTGTGGAGTAACATCAAGGTACAAACACTTTAAAGTAAAAGTACAAAGTTGAGACGACTGGATCGGTCGGAAAAGATGTTAAAAGCTGCCGTAAAACTCTGAATGGGTCCGTCGAAACCAAATAAACTTGAGCAATTTCCATACTGAGAACTTCACGTCAGATTGCATACAAATAAAAATACGAGCTACTAAGAAGAGGGGGAAAAAGCAACTAGAATGGGGGAAATGCAAAACTACAATCTACCACAACACAAATAATAATGGAGGAGGAAACACACACACACATCTGTTGGGAGCGTAAAAACGCCCGCTCTCTCTGACATCATAATGCAAGAGTGCAAGACGAGCCTCTTACAGTCAGACACTAAAACAGTGAGAATCTCACCTGTCTGTGCAGCATTCTCCTTCTGCTTTCTCTGAGACGCAACAATACGACTGCGTCCTGATTGGACAGCATAGCAGTGGGAGGGGTCTACTGTGATTGACACATTTGTCTCGTACCAAATAGAAAAGATTCAGATAATCGAGTTTCATCTGATTGGACAGATTAGCAGTGGGAGGAGTTTGCTGTGATTGACATATTACATCGAACAGACCCAGATGAACAAGTTTCACCAGATTTTCGATGACGTTCACGACACACAGATCCGGGTGATCTGGATTGATTTTTAATCCACATTTAAATCAAGCAAAGCTAAATAGAGCGGTTCTACTTGACTGCTTTTATTCTAGTCGAACAAAAACCATTTTAAAACAGAGGGAAATAGGAAAGGATAGATCCCTTCGGCAGGGGACAAAAAGGTATTTAAAAGGAAAAAAAAAGAAACATCCCAAAGCCATTTCTAACCCAAATCACCTAGCGGAGAGCAGACGAGATGTGACAGGCCCTCCGTTTGTTACGCACCTCTACCCTCCCGGACTTCAGGCGGAAAACTTTCCTCAAAGTTGAATCGTCCTTCAGAGTGTCCTAGCACCTTGGTTGGAGACGAGAGGTGCTCCGAAGCGAATGAAACAAACCGTGAAAACTCTTCCCACAAGCGTCCGTTCTCTCAAAGATGTGCGGTGGTAGAACCTGAATGTCAGATGTCAACTTTGAGGGGCACTCTTTATTTTCCTGGAAATCAGCTGCTTGGAAAGCGTTTGTAATTACTTTAAATATGTCACCCCCTCTCTCAGCTCATGGAGACGACAGAGCAAGCGTGGTTTCTGCAGGTAGTTTTAAGAGAACTTCATCTTGGCTCCGTCTCTGTTGGCAGGGCAAGGCCTGAGGCTGACGTCGGCAGCCAGGCTCGAGAGAGAGAGAGAGAGAGAGGAGGCCGGGAAGGGTCCCTTGCGCTCCAGGAGCCTCCTCCACGCTGCGGAGTTGCAGATCGAAGATCTCGTGTTTGGTCTCCTCCTAACACTGCGTCTCCCCTCTCCTCCCCGTCCTCAACGAATGGTGGATGTAGTCCGCCACTCACACGATCTCATTCGTCCTGTCCAGCTTTACTCCCTCCTGTGATTGGTTTGATTCTCTCCTGTTGCTCTCACACCATGGTGCTTCAGTTGTAACAGTGGTAAACGGGCATCCATGTTTGTTCTTTTTTATATATTTACCCATATTTAAAATGCTGATGAACTAAGCACAGCACAGGCCTAGCTCCTGTTCCAACAACCTGTGGACACAGACGGAGAAACACAACAGCGTTAGCAATGGGGGACTTACACACATGAGGTGGTTCTCCATTCATAAATAGCTAGAAAAAAGCTAAATAAACAACCCTCTACATTGCGAGTAAATCATTCGTCCCTGTTTTGATTTCAGCAAATCAGTTCGAGCGAATGCACAAAACCTGATTAATATTCATGAATCCAGCAGCTCATTAATCCTCAGTAATCCTTAAAGTGTTTTTTAGTTCTCATTAGAATTCTTATCAATATTATCCTTTCAGTATTTTAGTTCGTTTTTTCCCAATAGTTTTTTTTTGTCCGAAAAATTGAATGACAGAAAAAACAACCACCTCTCAAGTTAAAATGATCAGTTAAAATGACTAATATGTATTCAAACATGGTTATCAAGTTTACTTCTAATTACTTAAGTTATATTAAATAATACTTGAGTATTATAAAGCTTGCCTGACAGATGTTAAAAGTGTATTTAAAAACTGCGGCATTTTACAAATATTATTATATATAATAAATATATATAATTTTATATAAAAATATATAATTTATATAGTAAATATATATAATATATATATATCAATCAGTCTGGTGAGTAAACTAAAATATTTACTAGCCAATGGCGATTCAATTGCCAAGGTGTCCGTAGAGGGTTGATAAGAAGAAAAACATACACACAAAGATGCTATTGTAAACTAATTAGCTACTGTTTTTAAATTGAACAAAAAAGCATCGGGTTTTAAAACTGGGCTTCACTGATGTCATTTTTTAGATTATAAAATTGGTGTTTTCTATTTAATTTAGGTTTTAGTAACTTTTTTGTGTTTTTCTTTAATTCGTATTAGTTTTAATTTATTATATTTATATAGTTTCTTTAATTTTTATATTTTGTTTTTAATTTTAGTTAGTTTAATAATTTTTATTATTTTTCTTTCATTTCTATAACCGTTATAAATTATTTTTTATGTAATAATTAATGTTATTTTAATCATTTTACTTATTTGTATTTTTTATGTCTATGTAGTATTTATTCAATTAGTTTTAGTTTTAATAATTCATGTGTGTATACAAAGGTTTTCTTCAGCATCATTCCTCCAGTCTTCAGTGTCACATGATCTTCAGAAATCAGAATAATATTCTGATTGTCTGGTCAAGAAACATTTTTGTGGAAACTGTGATGCATTAATTTTTCAGGATTCACAGATGAACAGAAAGTTCAAAAGAACAGCATTTATTTGAAATAGAATCTTTGTAACATTACAAATGTCTTAACTGTTACTTTTGATCTATTTAATGAGTAAAGGTTACATTGTTTCAAAAAGCCCACGACTCCAAACATTTGAACGGGAGTGCATGTGTGGTCTTTTAAGATGTGTGTGTGTGTCGTCTTACACTCTAGTACTGTGAGAGTCCCGTCACTCCTCCGTGTTGATATGCCCGTTCTCCTTGGTAGGTGGAATCCTGGGAAAGCGCCACGTCCATCTGGGATTTGAACTCATCACCCAGGTAGCTATCCTGTTTCACACAAAAGACCAAACACTGAATTTAAAACTTCAGGATTACCAAAACAAGGTAACTTCAACACAGACTCGAGAGGCTTATAGCATCCCACTCAAATGTGGCCATGTGCACCTGTGAGAGCTCGGGCTGGGACAGTCCAGGCTGGCTCATCTGTGACGGCTGGCTCATGGTGATGTAGCCCTGGGTCAGTGGACCCTGAGAGAAGGGCTGGGACACTAGATCCTGACTGGCCTGGCTGTTCGGCATGTTGGCCTGACCGCTGCCGTGATTACCGGTGCCACGGTTCCTCTGACGACCTCCACGACCCCCGGCCTTTCCTTTAGGAGCACCACGACCTGTAAACAGAGAGAGAGAACCGATTAATATTGTATTCCTGATTCCCGCCTCACCTTCACTGCAGCTTCTCTTTAAAATGTAGCTAAACTCATTAAAGGAGTCAAATAGAGTTCACTTCTAATCAGGGTTGGGGAAAGTAACTTTTGAAAGTGATGCATTACAATATTGCGTTATTCCCTGAAAAAAAAGCAACTAATTACGTTACTTAGTTACTTTTCATGGAACATAATGAGTTACGTTACTTTTGTGTTACTTCTTAAATATGAGCAGGGCTTGATCGTTAATATAAGAAGTTTTAATTATCGCAAATGTAAACGCCCTTTCACACCAAAACGTGTAATGAATAAACCTCAGGCTGAAGGAAAAGTAAATTCACGTCTGTACAGTAGAACACAGGAGAAGAAGGTTCAACACTCTTCAGCAATAAAAACAAAAACAATGAAGCACAATTGTTAGTTTATCTAAAGTCATTTTTGCTAAGTATGGTTGAACTGGATCATTAAAGGCCAGCAGCAAAGACATTAGTTAATTAAATGGGATTAGATAGATCTGTTTTATTTAACATATTTAATTATTGCTGGTTTGCATCATATACCGAGTTTGCATTTCAATGTTTTGTTCAATACTAAATCTGTTTTGTTTAATGCACATTCACATTAAGTCTAAAACTACATGTTCACACAGCACACGATAACCCCTCTGTACTTCTGATTTCTCCCAATATGGGAACAGGAGACTTAAAGTAATTAGCGTTACTTTTTTGAAAAAGTAACTCAGATATTTTCTTGTAAATTAAAAAGTAATGCATTACTTTACTAGTTACTTGAAAAAAGTAATCTGATTACGTAACTTGCGTTACTAGCTGCTACCCCCAACGCTGCTTCTAATGTTAGTCAAAGTGTCTTAATGGAGTGTTTTGGGCTTTTCTCTCACCGGCTGCAGGTCCGTTCACCTGGCCCAGGTACCCAGGCGGAGGCATGGGAGGCATCATCAGATTGAACGGGATGGGGATGTTCATGGAGCCCATGGGGTTCGGCCCCGTCCCGATCATACCGACCTGGTCATGAGTCTGGAAGTACATATTAGATGGACGCCCTGCAAAGACAAACAAGGAGTGACAAATTACATTACAATATTTTTCACAAATAAGCATTATTAAAGCAGGTTCATCATGAAATAACAGTGTTATATTATCATCGATACATTATTATAATTTTTGTTTCTATTTTGAATTGTGTTTTAGATTTTTCATATTTATTTTAGAATTTGTATATAAATTACAATTACATCATTTTTTTTTCTTTTATAGTATATTTTTTTAATATTATTTTGTGTTTTCGTTATTTCGTTTTCGTTATTCGTTATTATTTTTGCTTAAAATATTTTAGTTAAATTTGTTTTGTAAAAGTTTATTTCAATTATATTATATATTATTATATTATATTTCAATTTATGGTTTTAGTTTTAGTTAAAGATGACAGAATAACACTGGATTCATCTGGTTGATGCTTAAACTAACCAATTAAATTAATTTATACATTGAGCAATAGGAAAAATAAGAAACTAAATTAGAACTAATTAACTACAACTGCAGTGAGACATGAGCAAAGGTTATGTGATCATTTTCTCACCAGTGCTGCTGCGATCATACACAGATCCAGGAATCATGGCCTCTCTCGCGTCATACATGGCGGTACTCATGAAACGGGCTCCCTGAAACACACATTTACACTATTTTTGTTATATTGGTGGTGAATGTAATGTTACAGATGCATAAGAAAGCACTAATACAGAAGCACAAATAATGCATATTGTAATTGCTTATTTTTAAATGCAATTATAATTAGGCAGCTTTGCATGCATGTACAGCCATGCATGTGAATCAGCATGAAAAAGAGCCAGAAGAAGCCCTGACTGTGACTGTGTGTGTGTTACTCACAGGGTTGATGGTGTTGACCAGCTTGCGTGGTTTGCTGAACTGCATGAGGCTCTCTCTCAGGTTGTTGAGCGGTCCTTCCACCAGAACCTTCTGCTCCTTGTAGTAGTTGAGCAGGTGGTTCCACAGAGGCTGCTTGGACAGAGCCTTAGGGTTGCCCACAATGATCACACCATATCTGCACACACACACACACACACACACACACACACACACACATTTGAGCACATAACTTGAGCAATCAACCTTCATTTGTAATTTATACACAAATTTTCCTTAAAGGAAAACATATTATAAATCAGCTTTTTTTCCCAAAAATGCATAAAATATACATAAATATAAAACATACGCAATATACATTAAAAAAAATAAAATAGAACGAAATTTTTCTGGATTCCAGTTGAATATTTTAATACATGTTAATAATCAAAAAGCATGTCTAATCTATCAAATTCAGAATTAATTTAAATAATGGATTGTGCTTTATTTATTCAGAAATCCGGTGTTTACTTTTTCTGGATTCTGTGTTTTATGATTGAATGCAAATTTATTATCAAAAACCGTAGCAATCAAATTTACTTTTTAAAATATAATCAAATTTTAAAATTGCCATTTTATTTTTTGACATCGCACATCAGAGGTTTACGGTTTAAATTTAAACATTTTTTAAAAATGTTTTAATAAAATAAATTGTTTTTATCATTACTTTGAGAACATATACTCTACAAAATTAAGTAATTTAACTGTCGTAATTTCTTCAAATAAAACCAAAACTTTTTTTTTTGGTGGGTTATAGTGAAGAGCTTTGAGTTTCTGTGTGTATGTGATGACAGTTTTCTCTCAGAGCAGCTCTAGAGATGAAGTTTTTTCTCATGACCTCATATAGTGAGACGACTGAAAACAGCACTAATGTTTCACACACACTTGAATGTGCAGTAGACGAAACTAAAGCACGCAAAACACAGACATCATGTTAAACAGCAGTCTCTTTCTGGTTTAATATAAACAAACACTACCCTGCAATTTCATTATGTTGAGTCAAATTTTGAGACATTACAGGGTAATAAATTCCATTTTATGACTGGATTCTGTGATTTTCCTTCTAATGCATCTTTGTAGTGGAAACAGACTCTTGAATGATTCTGAATGGAAATTCCCTCCATTCTCTAAGAGTCTGCTATTGTTACCTGGCTCTGGTTAGCGCCACATTGAGTCGACGTGGGTCGTTCAGGAAGCCGATGCCCTGGTGCTCATTAGCTCTGACACAAGACAGGATGATGAAGTCCTTCTCTCTGCCCTGGAACGCATCCACGCTGGCGATCTCCACCTCCTGTAGACACACACAGGCATCAATACATTACTCTGACACGCTGCAGTGTGATACTGGATGTCAAACAGCCATTAAAAAGAGCCACTTCTACAGGAATAATGATCTTACAGCAAAATGCGATTTTCTTGACACCCTAAATTGCCACAATGGTTTAGAGTAAACGTATGTAACAGATCAGTCTGTTTGGACTCTGTACCTGGTATAGTTTGGTGTGCAGAGAGCCGCTGAACTGCATGTACTGCACCAGATAAGAGCGCTGGCCCTCGTAGGGTGTAATGATGCCGATCTGGTTGGGTTTGGCTCCAGCCTTCAGCAGACGGGTGGTGATCTTCTCCACATTAGACGCCTCAGTCCTGAACACAGAGATGATTGTATCAGACCGGCCCTTTGAATGAGCTTCATCTAATGCTGGTAAGGTGCATTTATTAATAAGCTTATGGATTTTCAAAGGTCTATGTTACGCAGACTTTTGACTATTGGCATAAAATCAGTTCTGCACAAAACAGCCAGCCTATCACAATGAGCCTTGCTGTTCTGAGAAAGCATTTTGTGTGCAATATGCATCTGATATTTGTGTTAAGAGTGGGATATCATGTTTAGATCTACCTGTTGAGATAGGAGGTGCCAGAGCTCGCGATCTCCTCTTGGCCCTGGGTCACGTAGAAAAACATGGGCTTATCGGGCTGAGGCCACTGAAAGTCAAAGCCTTTCTTGATGCGATCAGCTGGAGAACAACAGAACATCACCAGCGTGACACACAGAATATAGTCTCTATATAAAAAAAACAACTCTATCTAAACTGAACTTAAAGGCATAGTACACCCAAAAATAAAATTTACCCCATGATTTTCTCACCTTCAAGCCATTCTAGGTGTATTTGACTTTCTTTTTTCAGACAAATACCTATGGGATGTCCTGGATCTTCCAAATTTTATAATGGCAGTGAATGGGTGTTGAGATTTTGAACCAAAATAAACTGCATCCATTAATCATAAAGAGAGCTCCACATGGCTCTCGAGGGTTAATAAAGGTCTTCTGAAGCGAAGCGATGCATTGGTATAAGAAAATATCTATATTTACAACTTCATATAGTGTGATCTCTAGCTTTTTCGAACTGTTGTATGTGCGTTCACAAGAGAGTGGATCCCCATTCACCTTCATTATAAAGCCTGGAGGAGCCAGGACATTTTTTAAAGTAACTCTGATTGTGTTCGTCTGAAAGAAGAAAGTCATATAGATCTAGGATGGCTTGAAGAGGAGTAAATAATGGGGTAACTTTTATTTTTGAGTGAACTGTCCCTTTAAAGGAGTCATGAACTGAGAAATTTAAATTCCCTTGATCTTTTGACATATAAGAGCTCATTGTACTTTAATCATCCTGTAACCTGTAAATCATCCTGTAGGTTGTGGATTGTGCGCTCTAGAACACAATAGTGTGGCAAATCTACGCAGAAACCAAACAATAAAGATGCTCTGAAGAAAACAAGATGCTGTTTAGTCTCTACATCGTCTTCCTTCTGATCCCAACATTAAGAAAAAGTGGCTGAACTTTTAATGAAGATCAAGACCACATCACTAAGAACTCGGTCCTTTGTTTACTTAATTTCACCGCAGATTCATTTATAAAGAGGAACAATTAGACACCAAAAATATACTGCAACTAAAAGGTGATGCTGTGCTGAATATATCAGACCTGACAGTAATGTCGCGCCACACAAGCGTGAGGAACTGTTTTTATTAAGTGTTCACTATAACTGAGTATTTATGCGTTTTAACCTAAATCACAGCTCATCTGTGAAGGATGTAGGTGTCAAACACACAACTGTTAGCCAATCACAGCAGTGGATGTTTACTTCTGAGTCGACAATCAACCACACTATTCAAAACAGGACAGAAAATACCCTATTACTTCTGAATTATGATGTTTTTAATAACATTATAAGTAGACGTCAGAGAACAGCACAACATAATAAAAAAGTCAGTTCATGAGCCCTTTAATTCAATATCAACACAAGTGAATTTTATACAAACACTGAATATCTTGAGATGCCGTACCAGCGGTGACTCCGTTCTGCAGAGAGCCCTCGTAGAAGATGTTTGAAGGGAAAGCGCTGAGGGCCGGGTGCATGCGGTACTGCACCTGCAGACGGATGGGTCTGATGCCCAGGACCACCAGCCTCTCAAACAGAGACTGAGACAGACCTGCTTTAGCTGCTTTCTTGCACATGACCACAGGACCCAGCTGACAGTGGTCACCCACCAGAATCAGCTGTCAGACGACAGTACACTTACTAAACAGAACATTTACAGTCACACAGATTTAAAGTACTGTATTTTCTGGAATATAAGTCACTTTTTTTATCATATGAAATGTAAAGCGACTTGTATTCTTAAATACTCCAAAGCAACTTTTCGAACTGAAATTAACAACATTTATGTTCTTCCTTTCGCTCACTTTTAATCTCTATAATCACGTCATTTAAAGTGTTAAAGCAGAAAACACTGTAGTTGATATATTTTTACTAAAAATATCAGAAATCATTAGGGATCATTGTTTTTGAACTTAGTAAATATGTGTCATAAATATATGTGAATACAAGGATTGCATTAAATGCAGTGTTTTTAATATTTATATATATATATATATTTTTTTTTTTTACATTTTCTGTTTTCAATTTAATTGAGGTTAAAATTCTACTAATTTTGTTTTTATTATGTTAATATTTTTTAAATGTGAAAGATTCTTTGTGAAGTGAATGAAACTAAAACACATTTGAAGAATTTTGCATTATTTCTGAATGTAATCATAAAATGCGACTTTTTTCTCTCAACACTGCAATTTTGATCAGATGTGACTTATATTCAGGTACAACTTATCTAGAAATCATAGCATATTTAAATCATGTAATGTCTGTGTGCTAACATACACAATGTGCAAAATGTTTACAGATTAATAAACATCAGATAAAGGTGAGCGTGTCCTGTCACATACCTGTTTGGCCCCGAGCACCACTGGCACCATGCACTCGGGCTCCGTGGCCTGTGTGCTCTCATCGATGAGGATGGAGCGAAACTGCATCTTAGCCAGGCGAGGGTCACCCGCACCCACACATGTGCAGCAGATCACATCTGCATTCTGAGAGACAGAGAATATTAGAACTTTTTCCAATAGGGCTGTCAAAAACAATATAATTTCGAATATTCGTCAAATTTAAAATAAAAATCCACATTCAAATGCAAAAACATTGCATTTGAATTTTAGGTGTGCATTAAGGAGTCTGCTTATAAGCCCCGGGTAAACTTTATTTAACTAATAACAATTTCATTTAACTATGCATGCATACATGACGCTGTTTTGTTTATAGTTGTTTAAGCAACTTAATTAACTATAATTGGTTTATTAAGATTATTTTAAATCCTTTTTTTTTTCACAGTCATGTTTTCTTATGCTTTGAATAAACGTGCATTAGTAATGTTTAGCTTGAGGCGCCCTCTTGTGGCCTCAGGAGAGAAGCCAAAAGCTTTTCTTCATCCTAACTGAAATGATGCATTTTAAATTCGAATATAATTAGAATTTTGATATTTAAGTACAAAATTCGAATGTAGTTTTTCAGCTATTTTGACAGCCCTAATTTCCAGTGCCAAAGAAAACAGCTTAAGCATTATTGTGCTCCACCGCCTGCAGCATTTATATAAATAAACACACTGAAAACTCAACTTCAGACTCTAGAAAATCTTAATTTCGCTGTGTAATATTCCAGCATTTAGTGTCTATGGTGTACCATGAGCAGCTCTCTCTCAGCGGTTCGTTTGAGAGCTCGGTAGCGTTTCTCATCAGAAGACGACAGCTCGCCAGTTTCGTCCTTCAGCTGCTGCAGTTTCTGCAACTCTGGCATGCTGCAAAAAAGACAGACAGACATAAGTCCTCATAAGATCTCTGCCACACTGCAAAGCATTAATATCTCAACCCTAAATCTGACTGATAATAATGGTGATGCCAGCCTTAACAAAGCATTCATTCACAAACACAATGATCAAATAGTGCATTTTTAAGTAACGCATTAAGAACAGAAAAGTCTGCACCTGTCCATGTTGCGGATCTGATTGTGCAGAGCCAGGAAAGACACTGGGGAATCGATGGCCTCACGACTCTTAGCGCACAGACGAACCACCTTCAGCCCGGTCTGATGGATCTTCTCTGTCAGCTGATCCACTGCGATGTTACTCGGAGCACAAACCAGAACCGGACTAAACCATGAGATAGACACAAAAACAAATACTCAGTTATTATTTGGCCCTATTTTCCCCAAATTACATTTTTTTTGGTTTACAATTTTCTAGATTCTATTTTTTCCCCTTCTAATTTCTGAACGTAAAATGGATTCTGGATCCATTTTAATGCTAAAATTTAATTTTACAAATCAAAAGTCATAGGTAATTATTGAAATAATGAAATCTATAAAATTTTACAGCAATTTATATATATATATATATATATATAGTAAAAAAAAAAAAAAAAAAAAAACATTTTGGCTTTATGAAATAAGTATATCTTTCCCCAAGTTCAGTTTTATTTGAACAACATACAATTTTTACAATAATAGAAAAATGTGTGCTTGTTTTTATTTATGATTTAATTCATATCTATTATCAAAACAATCGGTTAACAAACGAAGGCATAAAACAAATCTTATAAAATTTAATCAAAGTAAAATTAAACATGGAGGACAGACTGCGACAATCCTCAAAAAATAAATGATTAAATGTATTATTATTACTCTTTGAGAAGTATTCAACTGTACAATAATAATATGCGTCACAATTTCTTCAACCTAATTTTTACCATAAACATCACTTCATATTTAAATAGTAATCTTTTCCGAGATTTTACAGAAAATTTTAATTTGAAGGGGACAGTTCTACTTTCGTTTTTTATTTATTATTTATTCAATTAGAATTTACCAAATTCCCAGACATTTTGCATGATTTTAAAACTGGATTGAGATTCCAATCTGCGTTTTCCATATTGTGGAAATCTTAGGACCCTAATATTACAAGATAACTATAAGATATTTATAAAATAACATGAGATAAAATATTCAATATAGTGGCCTGTTAACTAAATGAATGAACTTGAAATAGTATAATGCATTGTAGAATCAGGGAACGTGTCTCACCCGTTGCCCTGTCTGGCCAGATGGTAGACTATGGTGGCAGAAGTGACAGTCTTTCCGGTTCCCGGAGGCCCCTGGATCAGACTCAGGGGTCGCTGCAGCACCGTCTTCACAGCATAAACCTACATCATGCCAAAACAAGATGAGTTTCAGAAACCTGAAGACAAAGGGCTGAATCAGAGGAGGGGACAGTTCTGTACCTGCGAGTGGTTGAGGTCTGGCAAGCCCTGCGCAGTGAAGCGTTTGGGCAGCTGGCATTTAATGATAACGTCCTCCACCTCGTGACCCAGCAGTTTATGGTAGATGTAGCCGGACACCGAGGTCTCGTCCACCGCAAACGTCTTCAAGGCGCTCTGCATTCTACATAAGACAAACAAAAGCAGGTCCACAGATCATTAGACTATTTCAAGTAACAGTTAAACTGAAAATTAGAATTGCAACACAGAGATTCTTTTTATATACATTCACAAATAATCAGGACTGAAAAAAGAAAAAAAAAACCTGCAAAAGACAAATAGAAGAAGTCTGTGAGACTCATGCATGATATACTTTGGGAAGTCATATGACAGCTTTATGTGAAATTCTTGTTTATTATGCATGATTATGATGATATTTTTGGATTCGGAAAGCTCCATAGACTGTAATGGCATGGTTAATTGCGTAATTATTATAGTTAACTAAACTAAAAAAAAATAAATACATTTTTTATTTATCTCTTTATTTTTGGGTGAATTATACTGTATAAATGTAGCAAAGTAAATGGAAACAGTTTAAAGGACTAGTAAAAGATATAGCAGGACTAACCGGTCAAAAGATGTTGACTTCCAGACAAAGTCCACCTGGAAGTTATGTGGCACCTCCACAGGAGCACCAGCACTGCTGCGCAGCTCGATGGCGATTTCATCTCCATAATCTGCGAGGGTCTCGGTTAAGGAATCAACCATAGATACTTAGATACTAGAACATCAAAACAGCACTATGAGAATTCACTACTGTCTTTCTGCCGATATAAAGAGTGCTTCAAAACTCATGGTCACGATGCAAGCGTGTTGTATGAGTTTTGCTATGCAGAGGTTGCAATTATGTTGCTAAGGTGCTCTGGGTGTTTGCTTATCAAATCACAAATCCTAAGTATGAGCAATGCATGCCTAAGCACATTATCAATTGTGTGACAACAGCGAGTTTGATCTTTAGTGAAAGGATACTGTCCGGGACTTTGATGACGTGTCCGATCCCTTTCCACAGCGGAGCCAGGTCTCCTTTATAGCGCAGACAGATCTCGTCTCCTTGCATCAAACGCATGTCTGATAAACAACACCCACACGGAGAAAACACAGTCAGAGAGACCACATCCTGTGGATTTATGCTTGAATTACTCTAATTGAGCTATATATCCATCACATACACAGTACAGCACCACAAACACACATGAGTGCATACACACACTCAGGTCCGTGCACACATCGATGAGGGATGCATG
Source organism: Carassius carassius (assembly GCF_963082965.1). Lineage (NCBI taxonomy): Eukaryota > Metazoa > Chordata > Actinopteri > Cypriniformes > Cyprinidae > Carassius > Carassius carassius. Next base: position 1,887,588 of record NC_081766.1, read on the forward strand.
GGACACGGTGTTAGGGATGGGATGGATATGAACCACTTGTAGACACAGAAGATGTTGAAAGTAATTATTACCACCTGAATCCGTCTTGGGCAGAGTGAAATAAGCTATCCGCTTTTTATTCAGTCCCAAATCCCACCTCACTGTTATATTGTCTTGAGTCTGAAGCAAAAAGACAGGAGACAAGCAAGCAGAATAAATGTCAAAGGTTTTAACATTCGCAGTAGGACACATTAAATTAAAAAGAATCTCAGGCACAAGAAAGTATCAGGACAAATATGTGAACGCCCATCTAATTAAATCGAATTTAAAATTAAACTAAAACAATGTGGATGCACAATTAATGGAAATAAAACATGAAATCACAATATAATTTATAAACACCCTTTTAGACACACAGATATGAAATTTCATCCCATATGAAAACTATATCACAGTTCAATTTGAAATCACAATATTTGATAAATTAATTGCACTTAAAATATTTTGTCATGAAGCCATATTTATAAAGAATTTTAAAATAAAACAAATTTTTTTTTTTTTGCTTGCATATTCCAGAAATAAAACTCCTATCCAGAGATATTTAGCAATAATGTTTCTAGACAGACCTATAAACGGTAATGTAAAGTGATAATATTTGCTTCTGTACTAACTATAAGTCATTGTGATTTTACCTTTATTATTATGAAATCATGTTTAATAGCCAAATTCCTGGCGAAAATTTGAGGCTGTTACAATAAAAAAACAGAAATCTGGTCTAAGAGTGACCACTCAATACCATGAAGCATTGTGAATAATTGAATCAGTTTTCTTAAACCTTTGTGTATATTTGAATAGTTTGTTATAAACCTTTAATACATCACATCATATACTTGGCAGTTGTTCTATATTGCAACACTATTATAGATTTCACAGTAGCTCATTTCCTCATAACAGACGTTACACCAGATGCAAGCTAGTTTGAATCAAATGTTGAATGCTGAGATTTATGCCAGAGCTGGTTGGTCTGGTTCATGGCTGAACTATTTACTGATTTTGCCTATGAAGAAACTGAATGGGAAAAGTACTTTGTTTTTAAAAAGTGGGCGGCCACTGTTGCACTCCATAGTTCAAGCAGCAGGTTAACCAAAAAATAAATAATTACTAAAACAGCATAATGTCTTCCGCAGCATAATTTTTCACTAGTTTAACCATGGAAATTGCTGAAAGGCAGAAAGGCTTTCATACTTGGGACTCTTTGAGTTTCTTGTCATAGTCAGCCTCTAGTTTGACCAGTGGCCCAAAGATGTTCTGGTACTGATAGGCATCTTCGTAGCGTAGAAGAACGTGCTGAGGTTCCTCATCCACTCCAGGTTTCTCCAAATCTTCCAGGGTCGCTGTTGGGTTTTCCTGCATGACAGAATGTAGAGTCATGCAGACAACAATAGGATGCTCAAAACTGCGTTCATATGCATAAGAAAGTTCACGATACCTTCCAGAGTTCCTCGAGTTTATTGATCTGCTGTGCCGTGATCTGACGTGCCCTCAGCTGCTCCTGCTCGGACGGGATCTTCACCAGCCAGGACAGGAAGCAGCGGTCCTGGATGAGGGGCTGCCACTGAGAACTGTCCCAATTAATGTCCTTCAGACTGCTCTGACTGGCACACGGCTGCCTGAACACACACACACACACACACCCATGAGACAAAGGGAGAGCACACGCTTGATGAGCAAGGGTTGACAGCTTCTGATTAACCAGAGCAAAAAAATATTGTTGTGCCTTCTGTGCTTCAAGTGGTGTGATTAAATTTACACAAAACATTTAAAATAAAATATTACAAAAACAATCATTCTCCTGGAAAATTTGCATTTATATCATGTCACTAGAAGGAGATTAATATATACAATAATTACTTTTAATGACTTGAAATTTAATAGAATTTAAAATAATGGAATTTAATTAGGCCTCAAGTTCTCTCCCTGGATGTACATAGTTGCTATTTCTACCTTTCTTTTTATTTTAAGATATATATATATATATATATATATATATATATATATATATATATATATATATTTATATAATTTAAAAAACATTTTTTGGTAAAATGTAAAAAAAACATTATGCAACTGTTCTTGTTTATACTGTAAAATATGCTTTATTGCATGACTGCATTGAGTACTATATGTAAACTGAATTATGGTATGTTTGTACACTCATGAATGCTCAAATTAAACAAAATAAAATTCATCCAGTCAATATGAGGGACAATCTCTATAGAAAAAAAGAGAAAAGAATTGAATGCATTGTTTTTATTAAGGCCTAAAAAAAAAAATTGTTTGGTTCCGGTTTCCGACCGACCCTGTCAATTTATGTGCGACCCAAATTTATTTTATGAGACTGGGGAAGAACGGTCTTTCACACATCGTTAATTAAATTACAGTTTCCTTTAAATGCTGTTTTACACTTAAGTAATCCGTTAAAAACCATTAAGTATTGCATCAAACCCCTTTAACTGTCAATTCCTAAAGTGAGCTATAACTTAAGGTTTGGAAATCGTAACATTAAGAGAAACACGGGGGGGAGTAAACAATATATCGCGGAACAGAGAGGGCACTGACAACATGCTGACAGACAGGACATTAACATTACCAGCTTACTTTTAATATGAAACAAAGTCTCATTTGGTTATTTCACCTTTCAAATGTGGTCATTTTTTAAAGAAATGTAAACAATAAATACCGTTTTGTGGCTCTTGAATGTGTCGAACAGATCGCTGTAAGTTAGATCATCAGTTAAAACTAACTGATCGTCTCTTGCTTCTAGTTAATTTATGGCATCAAAATCAAATAAACCACATAAATGAACATAACAAAGAATGTTGTTTGACTACAAAAAGATGTCTGTACACTCCGTTTTTCAAGTTCAAATCCTCCATGTTAATCTACTATGAGATCGCCTGTCAAACTCCCGCGAAGGCTTTTTGTGTGTGTGTGTGCGTTTTGCGTGTCTATGGCAACAACAGACTTTAAACGGGAATACAGAATCACTGTCGTAAAAGTACCGGTACACACATTTAAAATCAGCGCGCGCGTGTGTGTGTAAAACTGCCACTGGAGAAAAAAATAATAATAAATCCCTACCGACCAATGACCTCAACTGACAACCAACCGGAACCAAACTTTTTTTTTTTTTAGGCCTAATGCATTTATTAATACATAATATTTATCGAAATTATATAAGGAAAATAAAATATTTATAAAAACATTCATTTATAAACATGCTATTATAAACATATTAAAAGCAATTATTCTAGCGCACGAGGCACGTCAAGTACAAACCTGGTTTCTTCTTACCCTTATGCCCAGTCTCATTATGTAAAAATCTAAATACGGGTAACATTAGGGACTTTCCCATTTCACATTTTCAGTAAGCCTGTACCATCACACATGCAATAATTCAATATTAAGTTTAAAAGCATACAAGCCATAAAGGGGAAATCTATCTGGTACAAAAAGCTATTTTTATCGTTATTATTTAAACCAATGACTAATGCCTAAAAGACATCGATTTAGATTTGGGTCATCCTAATCAAAACAACCTTTTCCATAATTACTGAATTTGAGTCGGTGAATCGGAATGAAATAAACGGTTTGCAAATGAGATGATGAATTGTACCTGCAGAGGAGCACCACAACAGAGTCTGCTTTAGCCGGGATGAAGCCGAGCAGAAAGACATTACGGCAGCCGCAGTTATAGCACTCCAGAACCGTCTCTCCCAGCGGCCCGTCCTTATGCAGCGTCACCTCCTTACATTTGGCCCTCACCAAGTGGTTCACAATATGACTGAGAAAACAAACGTGACCAAAACCATCAGCTTTTGCGCCTTAACAACACAGTAGCTTGAATTTAACAGCACAAACTTGGTGGACTCACCTGCCAGAGGTGTTTCCACGGCCGTTGCAGAACCATTTCTTGCTGGTGTTGCAATAGACCACACATGCTGGATCATGGATGCCACAGTAGCTGCAAACATACAAAACAAAAACCAGCCCACAGAATAATTACTGAAGCATTCTTATAGTCACACTGATTCTGCTTATACTTATATACAGTACATTTACCACTTAAAAGTTCAGAGTTGGTATGATTAATTAAAGCTTCCTTGTCTCTTCTACTCACCAAGGCTGAATTTATTTGATTACAAATACAGTAAATACAGTAATATTGTGAAATATTATTACAATTTCAAATAACTGCTTTTCATGTTAATACATTTTTATATGCAATTTATTTCTGCGATCAAAGCTGTATTTTCAGCATCATTCCTCCAGTCTTCAGTGTCACGTGATCTTCAGAAATCTTTCTAATATACTGATTTCCTGCGCAAGAAACATTTCTGATTATTATCAATGTTGAGCTGTTGAGCTGCTTCATAGCTTTTTTTTTTTAGGATTCTTTCATGAACACAAAATTCAAAACATTTGATTATAACCAGAAATAAAAATGTAAACATAATATTTCAGTATATTTCTTCTATAAAATTATTTGAAAAGCCTGTAATGTCAATTACAGTCCTTTTGATCAATTTAATGCACCCTCACTGAATAAAAACAAATTTCTTTAAAATAAAAACTCAAACATTTGACAGGTAGTGTATGTACATACAAAATATCTACATTTTCATATATATTAAAATGTTTTCATTTCAATGCATAATTTCCATATTAATTAGAACCTAAAATCTGGCTAATAAATATCTAGTTCAAAAACAAAAGACCTACATCAAGCATAATGTACAATCAGAGGAGTGATGCATAATCTTTTGTATAAATAAGTTGCCTGGGGAAAATCTCAATTAGACAACACAGTGTAATTAAACAGAATTGTGTAAGTGACCAATCAGATGCAAGTATTTCAGAGAACTGTGCATTACTCTATAGCTCTCACAGCTGCAGACACATGATTATGGTGCATGCGATCAGGGCAGGTGTGTCATCAGTACCTGCAGGCGTGCACTGGCAAGTCTTTAGTGTAGTAAGTATCTTCCTCATCCTCCTCAAAGTTCAGCTCGGCCAGAAGTTGGCTAGTCTTCACCACTGCGTCCTCTCCGTTGGGCAGAATACCATCAGGCCCGTTCACCTGAATGCAAAACATTTAACCTTTAAGGCTACCATTTCTACAAACAAATATCAAATTGTACACATTTGAAAGCTGCAGCTCATGCACAAAAACCAGATAAAGCATTATTAAAACAAACAATTTAATCAAATAATTTCCATTTAAAACACACCTGTAAATAATAGATACCATACAAAAGTAACCTCTCTAATCAAACATGCTCTTATAAAACAGGTGCAGTTCATAAAAGTCCTTCTGAAACAGAGATGTGAGATAAACTACTGCAATAAACAATATACCATGTGTTTCAAACATCACATAAGATGTTATTTTAACACCAAAATAGGGCTGCAACTAACGATTATTTTGATAATCGATTAATCTGTCGATTATTTTTACGATTAATCGATTAATCGGTTCATGTACTTATATTTTAGTTTTTTCCATTTTTCCCCAAGTAAATTATTAATAAATGGTCTTTATCCTTCAGCATAGATTTTTAAGAGATTTTAACCTTTTTGTAATATCCTCATCAAAAATATACCTGGAGTTGTTTTATTGTGTTAGTAATCCTTTGTCGAACTCTTCTGGAATCAAAACACTGACCCATACTCTAGCAAATTTCACAAGGAGATTTCAAATAATGTTTTCACCATGGCAGTCCTTAGAGCTACTAAAGTAGTTTAACATCCCGAACAAAGCTTATTAAGGAATCTTTCAGAACATATTTTCACGAAGAATAAGGATAAAACAGAATAAAATTGCAGTGCATTGTATTTTTTATTTACTGGGAAACAGCTTTATAGCTTTTGCTGTGAAATTGTAAACAATCCTTCGAAAAAAGTGCCAATGGCATGAAACCTGAATGGAACTCACAATTTAAAGTAAAATCCATCAGAAGGTTGTCCAGAAAAAAAAATTGGACACACACAAAAAAAACCTGCTGTGTGAAAAAGAGCAGTGAATACTTAGAAAAAAAAGTGCATTTCAAATATCTTTAAACATTTACCTCTCTCATTCAGTCATAATTAGGCTGCACGACTGAATTTTGAACTGGTAAACGACAAACTTATCACAGAACGTGTTTGTAAAGCTTTAAATGTTAACTGTTAAAAAGCAATGTTATCAGCTTTTACGACTAAACATTTGCAAACAACATTGTACTGGAGAATCTGCACAAAGGAAAGTCTTAGGGGCCGTTCACAAATCGCGCCTAAAAACACGTGGAAAACGCTAGGCGCACAGCTTTCTCCTTCTTTCCAAAGCGCTCGGGCAGAAGCGCCCCTGAGGCATCTGCCTTTGCTAAGCAACCATGACGTGCTCTCTCCTTGAAGACGCGGAAATTTCAGCAAAGGATAAATGGATTTGCAGCTCAAAAAACCGCTTGCAGTAGCTCTGCTACTAAATTTATTTCAAAATGGAAATCCATATACAACTATGATCAGCTGTTCCTTTCATCTTGACTGAGCTTTTAACGTTAAGGGAAAGGATGAAGCTGATTGGTTAGTTCTTGTCACATGACCCGCGGTGCGCTTGCTGCATTCTGAAAAGTTGAAATGTTTTTAACTCGATGCGGTGCGGTGTTGGAAATAGCGAACTTGAGCACGCAAAAGACGCGATATGTGAACGTCCCCTTAAACAGTTCAGTAGTGCAGAGTTTACAGGTTACTCTGATGACTAAATTAGTTGACAACTATTTTAATAATCGATTTTAATCGATTAAATCGATTCGTTGTTTCAGCTCTACACCAAAATAGTTCATAAACATCTACAGTGCATCACATCATTATTATAACATCAATATACAGTGCTGTTCAAATGTTTGGGATCAGTAAGATTTTTTAATGTTTTTTAAAGAAGTCTATTCTGCTCATCAAGGGTGCATTTATTTGATCAGAAAAAAGAAAAACATTAATATTGTGAAATATTATTGCAGTATATATTTTAAATAAAGGCTGTTTTCTTTTTCATCAAAGAATCCTGTAAAACATATCAAATGTTCCAAAAAAAATTAAGAGGCAAAACATCAGCATATTACAATGATTTCTGAAGATCATGTGACTGAAGACTTGAGGAATGTTGCTGAAAATACAGATTTGCACCATATAAATAAATTACATTTTAAAGGTATATTAAAATAGAAAAGCATTATTTTAACGTCCAATAATATTTCACAATATTCATCTTTTTTTCTGTATTTCTGATAAAAAAAATGCAGCCTTGATCAGCAGAAAAGACTTCTTTTAAAAAAAGAAAAAAAAAGAAAAAAAAAAGAAAATCTGACAGATTCCAAACTATTGAACAGCAGTGTAAATGTGAGATAAACTACTGCAATAAACAAAACACCGTGTGTGTCGAAGATCAAATAATAATGCACGTTATCATAACACCAAAACAGTAAATAAACCTCTGCATCACATCATTATTATAACATCAACACAGTAAACAAACACACACCTGTCAGCTGTAGCTAACTCAAGCAATCTGTAAAGAACACCCCATCTCTGAGAATAAGCTGCTGTTAAATATTTTAAGTAAATTAGTTTAACACCAACGTAGTCCCTCAAAGAGTACACAAACACACACCTGAGATCTGCAGCTAATTAAGTTAACCAACCGAAACAACGACCTGACGTAACAGATTTCATCACTACAATCAACAACATAAGAGCTAATAGTTTTGGTTTAATTAGCAAATTACAAATTAAAGCACTACTGAAATTCACTCAATACACACACACACACACTCTCTCTCTCTCTCAGGCGGCCTGCTCTCTCGTTGCTAACGCTACCGCGCGGCTAACGCCTGCTAGCTCGCCATATTTGGACTCAAACGCGCACCGTTCCTCCTGAAAGAACGCTTTATTCTGTGTTTTGTACGTTTATACCTGGTTGTCGAGTTGGCTCTGGGTCTGGCCTTGAGTTTGGGTCTGGCTGGGCAGCGTAAAGTCGGTAAACTCGAACTCGGAGCCCTGCGTGTCGGCCCCGAGCAGCTCCGCTTCCTCCGTGTCCAGGAAGGTGAGCGTCTGCGAGCTCGGCCCGTACGCCTCCACACTCATCTCTTCTATAGCTTTACTGGCTGCCTTTTCGCAGAAAACACAAATAATCCCTCAGTGATGCGAGCGACCAAGGAGCGTCGGGCGACGTTTGTTTTGATTCGAAGTGAAGCGAAGGAAACGGCGCGCGCGCGCGACGAGCTCGTGCAGAAATGAAATCGAGCGATTCCGGAGAAGATTCGACTCCCACTCGAGTGACGTCACGGAAGAGCGCAACCGACGTAGAGCGCACGGCAGCCCTGACGTCTACACACATTCGCTGTTTTGCAGGAAAAGAGCTGTTTTGTTTTGTAAACAAATTGCTATCATGAAAATACAGACCATAATAGAGCTTCTATTGATGATAAATTCTTTAAAATAAAGGTTTAGCTTTTCTGAAATATTATATGCATTTTATGAAAAATATTTTGCCCACTTTGACCGACTTTGGTTTAGCAAAAGTCCAAACAAAGACAATATAATATACTATGTGTAGTGTAATGTGGTAAAGTGACAAGATCCGCTCCATCTAAAACTGTTGTATAATTTTAAAACATAAAACTATTCACTAGTGATTTAATACTTTCTGTGTAATAAAAAGAAGTGTAAATTATTATAATTAGAAATTATTATATATTGGCAAATGGAAATCATTATACATTTGATTATGAATTCTAAATTATTATATTTGTATTACATACACTGCCGTTGAAAAGTTTGGGATCAGTAAGATTTATTTTATTTTATTTTTTTATTAATTTCTTTGAACTGCAGTGTAAATAAATGTATAATATAAATTAATATTATAAATGTGAGATTTTGGAATAAAAAACAACTACTAAAAATAAGGCAGAATTTTTTTATGGAGAACTATAGTTTGTAAAAACAGTGTCAACAGTGGGAATAATAATGAATACATAATAAATCACCACTGTAATAGATGTCAGAACATTTAATACAATAAAATGGGTCAATGGAAACAAAGTAATGCTTTGTGTTTAAGGCAAGATTTAAAAAAAGTTTCTCAGCATAATCAGTTTGGTCCACTGGGTTTGTGATTGATAAGATCCCAGTAAAAATCTCAGAAAAACAAGCGAAAAAAGTCATAAGCAATTCAAATTACATTTTATAATATCAAATAATGGACTGAGAAATTATGGTGTAATATAATACGATATGATATATGATATGCAGCATTTTGCAAAGAGTATGAAAGAAATGTCATGATAAAATCATGAATATCGTCCACTGAGAGAAGACAAACATCTTCTTACAATCAGCTCATGATTTCACATTTCATTGAATTCATGTAAATAAAAACCACACAGTTAATGTCTTAACAGTGCTGATAGAATGTAACCTTACATTACTCAAAAGGCATCAGGTTCATGTGTCTTTGTGTTTTCCCTGTACATAATCGGCTCGAAATGAGGAAAAACATTTTGATTCGATGCTCGTATCCTAAAGTCTGTGTTCACATTGGCATTTTAATGACCAGACCGACATGGTTATTATCTCTTTTATCACGCTCCAGAAGGCAGACCATAGCTTTTATTTTGTCATAATTTTAGGTCTCCTCTATAAAAGCACCCTTTGCATCTGCTCTTCACTCTGTGATTAAAGAAACTTTCTGTTCAGAGTGTGTTTGTGGTATAACTGAAAACTGCAGATGATCGAGACCAGTCTGAAACAGTTTTATTTAACATATCATTGAAATATTATTAGTTTTAATTAACACTTTGAATTAGTTTTGTGTATTTGTTTCCTTTTTTTAAAGTTTTAGTAATTTACATGTTTTCTATTATTGTTAATATTTCTTAAATATATTTAATATCCATGTAGTTTTCATTCGTTTTTATTTTTTATATATTTTATAACATTTTTAGTTAACTTTTAAGTAATTTATTTGTTGGTTTTATAAACATTTTTTTATGTATATATAGATTTGATTAATATTATAATATTAATTTAATAAATTACATTTTGTCCATTTTTATTTTAGAGCTAGTTTAAAGGGATAATTCACCCAAAAATCATTAATTATGTTATTAATGGAGTTATGTTATTAACTCGTGAACGAGTCATTTTCTGTCTCGGCTCGGTGTTCATCTTCAGTTCTCTCTTCACAGCAGTTCAGTCAGTGTACTGTTTGAGTAAATGAATTACTCCAGGATATTGGTTTGTTTTAACTCAGAGGGAGTGTCAGCCACATTAAACAAGTTAACAGCTTAAAGGGATAGTTCACTCTCAAATTAAATTTTGATATGTTTTAGCTTACCTCAAGGACATCCAAGATGTAGGTTTCTTTGTTTCCTCAGTATTTCCCATTTTGATATTTTTAGGTCCAACCGTTCTTGTCTGTGACTCACATAATGGATGTCTATGGTCACCACCTCAAAGAGCATGCACAGAGGAGTCAAAATTAAACAATTCCCCATCGTAAGTACACATTGATGACCTAATACAAGAAACGAGCGGATTGTGTAAGAAAACAAACAGTATTTATATCGTTTTTACCTCTTGTACACAACCACGTACAACTGATCTGAGTGCGCGAGTGCTTCCCGATGTGACGTGCGCGCGCGCTCTGGCTTAAAGTCTGCGCAAGCGCGGAAAGCGCCAGAAGCGATCTCTCGCGCGTGTACATCACTCATTGTTTACACTTACTGCCTATGGTTTACACAGATTTCGGAAGTATTACCTTTCACTGTGAAGATCTAAACATATTTAGACGTACAGCAAATTGCAATGGAAGACGATTTCAATATATCCATAGACAACGTTGAATTTTTTCACAACCATATTTATTTGAAACAGAATACACAGACCAAGTACTCAGGAGCGATCCGCTGCAGCAGCACGTCTTCAAGCCTCAGAGACAGAGATCTCTTCACAATTGGTGGTGTTTTAGTAGCAGGTCTTGTGAGATGCCAACAGAAGTGGAGAGCATATGTTGTCACGAATGGAACAACTACAAGACGACGACGAGGACATTAACAGTATCACATCACACGCCTGCCTGACTGAAGATCCTGAGTTTTCTCCGCTGTTGAGACGCAGCGTTTTGCACGTTGTGTTTAGTTTGCTACATATAAACTGGAGGCGACGTCCAATGCCAGAGGGACCCAATGGCACGCTGTCAATAGAGTGAGTAATGTGTTGTATTTTTATTATAAACGCTTGCGCTGACTTTAAGCCAGAGCGCGCGCGCACGTCACATCGGGAAGCACTCACGCACTCAGATCAGTTGGACGTGGTTGTGTACAAAAGGTAAAAAAGATATAAATACTGTTCGTTTTCTTACACAATCCGCTCGTTTCTTGTATTAGGTCATCAATGTGTACTTATGATGGGGAATTGTTTAATTTTGACTCCTCTGTGCATGCTCTTTGAGGTGGTGACCATAGACATCCATTATGTGAGTCACAGACAAGAACGGTTGGACCTAAAAATATCAAAATGGGAAATACTGAGGAAACAAAGAAACCTACATCTTGGATGTCCTTGAGGTAAGCTAAAACATATCAAAATTTAATTTGAGAGTGAACTATCCCTTTAAGTCATTTGTGGATTAATGCGTATTAGAGATGTGAACCATTTAAAACGATTCAGTTCGATTTGGTGAACTGGTTCAAGAAGATCTGGTTACATCGAGTGATTCGGTCATGAACCGGATATGACAAACTGCTTTGTTTTGAACTCTCTCACAACAGACACGGAAGAGAAGACAATGCTGAATAAAGTCGTAGTTTTTGCTATTTTTGGACCAAAATGTATTTTTGATGCTTCAGAATATTCTAACTGACCCTCTGATGTCACATGGACTACTTTGATGATGTTTTTCTTCCCTTTCTGGACATGGACAGTAGACCGTTCACACAGCTTCAATGGAGGGACTGAGAGCTCTCGGACTAAATCTAAAATATCTTAAACTGTGTTCAGAAGATGAATCTCACGGGTTTGGAACGTCATAAGGGTGAGTTATTAATGACATAATTACGATTTTTGGGTGAACTATCCCTTTAAGTAATTTAATCAGTATGAGCTATTTTCATATTTTCTTTTTTAAATATGACTATAGTTTTTAATATTTTGAACAAGTTGTTTTATTATTTTTTTAATTTGATTTCAATTTTAGTTAAAGTTATAGTAGTTGTTTTTTGTAATATATATATTTTTTAAACATTTAAAAAAATGTTATCTATTTAGTTTTATCATTTTTATTAATTTTTAGTTATTTTAGTGCATTAAGTTCACCTAAATTAAAATTAAAATGTTGCTGTGCATCACTTCAAGTAACAATTTTTAATTGTTTAAAATTTGAATTATTCTGATTGTGATTAATTATATTAACCCTGGTTTAATTGGCTTAATATTTAATCTGGTGAACAATGAAATAAGACGGCAAGAGAAATACGCTAGTTTTGCCTCAACTATTTCAAAAAGTCATTTTTGAATTATGGTTCAAAGATCTACATGTATACGTAGTGTCTTCACATTAAAACAACATTTCCAAGTCATTTTTGTGCATAATACCAAATCTCTGCATGTTTCAAGTGTACCCCATTAAAGTGCTTTCTTGACTCTTTGAACGCAGCCGTAGGATTGAGTTCATCTCAAACCAGCTGACTGACCCTAGTATGCAGCACACAAATTAAGACACGGATGTCTTCAAATGTGCATGAACTCTCGAGTCCAAGGCGAGGCTACATAACTGCGTATGAGACTCAGCTTGTGCTTTCATTGGTCGTGCAGGCAGTGTTTCTTTCCCTTGTTGTGCTCCATCAGTTCGAGCATCTCCAGGATGAGGGCCCTGAGGGCTCGAGCGAGCTGCTCCGCGCTGTAGGGCTTCCCAAGAGGAGGAACATGCACAAACGCAGACCTGCCCTCGCCCAGAAACAGAGACGTGTAGTAGGTGTAATCACACAGATACCTGCGGAGAGAGGACGGAGTGTTTGTCAAGAAATACACCAGTGCTCTGTACCCAAATAAACATTTGCTAGAAATCTACTCATCCAAGATTAGGATGAGTTTGTTTCTTCATCAGGAGAAATAATCCACAAGAAATCCACACCACTCCAGTCCATCAGTTAATGTCTTGAGAAGCGAAAAACTGTGTGATTGTATGAAACACATCCATCAAGACATTTTTTACTTCAAGCCATTGCTTCCAGCTAAAATATGAGTCTATAATCCATAATAATGCTTCCTCCAGTGGACAGAGTCCATCTACAACAGTCACTCACATCAAAATCCAGCCACATATTTGCTTAGAGCTGTTTAAACGGTCCTTGATTTGTGCAGATTTCTCTACTGATTCAGATTAGACTACTTTTTCACTGGAGGAAGCATTATTATGGACTCATATTTTAGCTAGTGTGAAGTAAAAAATGTCTTAATAATGGATTTTTTTTGCAGAAACGCAGCTTTTGTCTTCTCCAGATGTTAACTGATGGACTGGAGTGCTGTGGATTATTGTGATGTTTTTATCAGCTCTCATTCTGACGGCACCCATTCACTGCAGAGCACCCATTGATGAGACACTGATGCAATGCTCCATTTCTTCAAACCTGATGAAGAAACAAACTCATCCTAGTCTTGGATGGACTGAGGGTGATGACATTTTTAGCAAAATTTCACTTTTGAGTGAACTATTCCTTTAAGAGTCAATCAGCATTTTAATACAGACTGTATTCAGGGTGCGCAAGTTCTCAGACTCACTCACTTTCAATTGGATTACAGCATTTAGGACTGATATAAACAGAAGATTTTGATATTTAAAACAGGTTGTTAATTCAAATAAATAGAAACTTTTTACTAAATTCAACATTAAAAAAAAAATCTATAAAACTCTATAAAAAAAGAATCTTTAAACGTAGTTGTGATCAAATTTTTACTAAATAGATCTGTCAAAGCTCAGCTGTCAAAATAATTTGTGTCTCATGACATTAAAAATCATCAGACAGATAAAAACATGTTTTACAGATGACTTAGTGCGTCAAAATTGACATTTTGGTGGTTCATTGCCCTAAAGTAAATCCTTATTAGACTATATGCAAACATCTGTTATGTGAAATTTTTGGCAGTACCCAACAAAACAACTTTTTATGATTATTTTCTTATTTATTTTGCAGATTCTGCAAGGTGTATGTAAACATATGACCATGAGCGTACATTAAAGAGCTTTTTGCTGCATGTCAGAGAAACGTCCATACCTTCCAGCATCCTTTGATACAGACACAGAGACACAGAGCCCGGCCGAGTCGACTCTCTTACAGACCGTGTCCATGTCGATGACAGAGTGAATGCAGTCCGGTCCTCCTTCCAGACAGCAGCGGGATTCAGGACAGAAACTGCAGTTGTCGAGACACATGTAACCCTGATTATGCCCACACTGCTCGAGCGTTACTGTAGTGGCCATCCCAGACACTCCCACGTGGACCACTAGCTTCGAAAAAACAGGAATAAAATGTACAAAAAAATTATTATTGATGAAATGAACTCCTAAATTGGAAAGATTAATCATTAGTTCTATTATATACACTGGTGGCCAAACCTTGTGAATTATTAAGATTTTTTAAAGATGTTTTTCATGAAGTCTCTGCTGCTCACCAAGACTATTTTTTTTTTGTAAAAAAAAAAAAAAAAAGCAAAAGCAGTAATATTGTGAAATATTATTATAAACTAATTTGGTTGAAAAAATATTGTGCAGCACAACTGTTTTCAACATTGATGATAATCAGAAATGTTTCTTGAGCAGTAAATCAGAATATTATTCTGATTTTTGAAGATCATGTGACACTGAAGACTGGAGGAATGATGCTGAAAATACAGCGGAGCATCACAGAAATAAATTACATTTTAAAATATATTCACACAGAAAACAGCTGTTTTGATTTGTAATAATATTCCATTATATTACTGTATTTATATATATATATAAATACTGAACACCTAAATTGGCACATTAATACATTAATATTATTATTTCTACATTGCATATATATATAAATATATATATATATATACATTATAATATATAAAGAACTTTACTTATGGTATATAACACTCTGCAAACATTTAGCATCACTAAACAAAAAAAACACAAGCATGATCTCATTATTCTACTTGAGGAAGATGCTGTTTCCATAGAGCAGGCAGGAGAGTCTGGACCGCCTGATACTCCACAGGAACTTCTGCGACTTGAAGCTTTACATCGTGACCCAGACCCAGTTTCTCCAGCTCCTGACCAGAGGAAATGTTTATGTTAAAGTCATGCAGATGCATGTGAACAAATAGGAAGTACAGCTCACAGATGATTATACCTGTACTGCCACCCAGCTGGCATTGACAGCATGCTCCCCGAACGGCTCAAAACCTACAGAAACACAGAGAAACACAATCATACGACAGAAAACCCCTTCAGAGGGACTCGAGACCCCTCATCATACGTCTTTTATAACGGACTGTTACA
Organism: Carassius carassius; assembly: GCF_963082965.1. Lineage (NCBI taxonomy): Eukaryota > Metazoa > Chordata > Actinopteri > Cypriniformes > Cyprinidae > Carassius > Carassius carassius. The sequence continues at coordinate 1,903,195 of NC_081766.1, forward strand.
CCTTTTACACTCACTAGGGCTTCAGGACACTGAAGTCAGCTAAATCTAAACCCAGCAGTCCAGAGTCCAAGACCTGATCCTGCTTTAATCAGTAACTCAAACAAATCTGTGGTTAAATACTAAAATTACTTACTAAAAATAAACAAAAACTAAATCTAAATCCGAAATTAAATAAACTAAACCAACAGCAAAAACGAGTAAGAATGAGAAAGGCACATAAAAATAACTAAAAAAATTATCTGGAATTAAAACTCAAGATATAAAATAAATGCCCATCATAAAATTCAAGATATGACTTAAAAAAAATAACAGTAATACAAAAAAAAAAAGCTGACTCCAAAATTCTTCAAAGAATATAAAAACAACAACAACAACAAAAAACAATTCAAACGAACACAGTCAAAAATTTAATTAAAGATGCCCCAAAAAACCACTATGGTAAATATAAAAATATAAATATAACTATATAAATATAAAACTATTTATTAATATAAAAAATGAATAAATAAATAAAAATTGCAGTATTACCATGGTAAAAATTAAAACTAATAAATAAATAAATAAAAATTGCAGCATTACTATAGTAAATGTAAATAAATAAATAAAAAACTAGAATCATGGTCATTTTAAAAGAATAAAAAAAACATGAGCACAAAACTACATATGCAGAAAAATAAATTAAATAAATAAAATGAATAAAATAAAATAATAAAACACAAAACGGTGTTAATTTTTTTTATTAAATTTCTTTTTTTACCAACAGCATGGTACTTCCCGATAGTTTTGTGCAGTGGTAGTACTTCGATATAAATAGATGTTTTTATGCATTTTAGTCTTGTATTTAGTGCTTTAATCTTCATCATTTGAATGGCATGAAATCGAAATAACATCATGCAGCTGTCACTAGAAAAACTCTTTAAACTGACACAAGAATCACACGAGCCATCAAAACAGCCCGTTTTTCGCTCCAACACTGCCATCAGAGTTTACCTGTCACGATAACCGTCTTCTTCTGCTCCATCGCTGAGAAATGAGAGAGTTTCGATCAAGAACAGAACAAAGATCATCAGACGAGATCTTCACAAACTGACATAAACACATCACGCTCCTGCTCTTCCTCTCGCTGTCTGAACTGAGACTAGGGACAACAGCGCCATCTGCTGCCCCGGATGTGTCTGCCCTCGGCAATAATTCAGTCAATAAATAAAGTGACGTGACATTCAGCCAAGTATGGTGACCCATACTCAGAATTCGTGCTCTGCATTTAACCCATCCAAAGTGCACACACACAGCAGTGAACACACACACACACACACACACACTGTGAAGACACACCCGGAGCAGTGGGCAGCCATTTATTCAGTATCTCAGAAAATTAGAATATTGTGAAAAGGTTCAATATTGAAGACACCTGGTGCCACACTCTAATCAATTATTTAACTCAAAACACCTGGAAAGCGTTTAAATGGTCTCTCAGTCTAATTCTGTAGGCTACACAATCATGGGGAAACTGCTGACTTGACAGTTGTCCAAAAGATGACCATTGACACCTTGCACAAGGAGGCAAAGCCACAAAAGGTCCTTGCAAAAGAGACTGGCTGTTCACAGAGCTCTGTGTCCAAGCACATTAATAGAGAGGCGAAGGGAAGGAAAAGATGTGATAGAAAAAAGTGTACAAGCAATAGGGATAACTGCACCCTGGAGAGGATCGTGAAACAAAACCCATTCAAAAATGTGGGGGAGATTCACAAAAAGTGGACTGCAGTTGGAGTCAGTGCTTCAAGAACCACTACACACAGACGTATGCAAGACATGTGTTTCAGCTGTCGCATTCCTTGTGTCAAGCCACTCTTAAACAACAGACAGCGTCAAAAGCGTCTAAAAGACAAAAAGGACTGGACTGCTGCTGAGTGGTCCACAGTTATGTTCTCTGATGAAAGTAAATTTTGCATTTACTTTGGATATCAGGGTCCCAGAGTCTGAAGGAAGAGAGGAGAGGCACACAATCCACATTTCTTGAGGTCCAGTGTAAAGTTTCCACAGTTAGCGATGGTTTGGAGTGCCATGTCGTCTGCTGGTGTTGGTCCATTGTGTTTTCTGAGGTCCAAGGTCAACGCAGCCGTATACCAGGAAGTTTTAGAGCACTTCATGCTTCCTGCTGCTGACCGACTTTATGGAGATGCAGATTTCATTTTCCAACAGGACTTTGCACCTGCACACAGTGCCAAAGCTACCAGTACCTGGTTTAAGGACCATGGTATCCCTGTTCTTAATTTGCCAGCAAACTTCCCTGACCTTAACCCCATAGAAAATCTATGGGGTATTGGGAAGAGGAAGATGCGATATGCCAGACCCAAGAATGCAGAAGAGCTCAAGGCCACTATCAGAGCAACCTGTGCTCTCATAACACCTGAGCAGTGCCACAGACTGATCGACTCCATGCCACGCCGCATTGCTGCAGTAATTCAGACAAAAGAGCCCCGACTAAGTATTGAGTGCTGTACATGCTCATACTTTTCATTTTTATACTTTTTAGTTGGCCAAGATTTCTAAAAATCCTTTCTTTGTATTGGTCTTAAGTTATATTCTAATTTTCTGAGATACTGAATTTGGGATTTTTCTATAAGTTGTCAGTTATAATCATCAAAATTAAAAGAAATAAACATCTGAAATATATCAGTCTGTGTGTAATGAATGAATATAATATACAAGTTTCACTTTTTGAATGGAATTTATGAAATAAATCAACTTTTGGATGATATTCTAATTATATGACCAGCACCTGTAAATAAAATAAAATAAAAACAGGGAACACAAGTGTTAGAGGGTCATTTTTTTTTCTAATAAAAAAAAGATAATAGAATAGAAAAGGAAGAGAGACTGCAAGTGTTAGAGGGTTAAATGAAGATGGAAGAGATGTGTTTTTAGCAGTTTTTTGAAGATAAAGACTCAAATGCTTGGATTGAGTTGTGCAGGTCACTCCACCAGGAGGGAACAGTTAATTTAAAAGTCAGGGAAAGTGATTTTGTGACTCTTTGGGAGGCACTAAATATAAAACATAATTCTGAAGAAGTGAATTTAGGTAAAGTGGTGCAAAGTCAGTGGTTTTGTACGCAAACATCAATGCCTTGAATTTTATGCGAACAGCTATTGGTAGCCACTGCAAATTGATAAACAGATGTGTGACGTGCCCTTTTTAGCTAGTTAAAGACTTCTCTTGCTGCCACATTCTGGATTAGTTGTAGAGTTTGACAGAATTGGCTGGAAGACATGCTAAGAGAGCATTGGAATAGTCCAGCCTTGATATAACATATATAGTTTGAACTAATATATGTATAAAGCAAGTCTGCAAAACCAGGCAATTTTATCAGTGTGGTCTGAAAAATTCAGCTGATCATCAATCACAATCCCAAGGTTTCTGGCTGTTTCTGAATGAGTTATGATTGATGTGCCTAGATGGATGGTAAAATTGGGATGAAGCGATGGATTTGTTGAAACCACAAGCAGTTCTGTCTTGGCAAGGTTGAGTTGAAGGGGATGGTCCTTCATCCAGTAAGAAATGTCTGTTAGACAAGCTGAGATGCAAGCAGCTACCATCGGATCATCAGGATGGAATGAGAAGTAGAGTTGAGTTTAATCAGCATAGCAGTGAAAAAAAAGTGGTCCAAGAACCGAGCCCTGAGGCACCCCAGTAGTTAGATGATGTTACTTGGACACCTCACCTTTCAAAGATACTTTGGACGTATCTGAGAGATAAGACTCAAACCACTGGAGTGCGGTTCCTGAGATGCCCTTTCCCAATTGACAGGAGGATCTGCTGGTTAACCGTGAAGTATTTAAGATTTGGAAGCCGCTCTTGCCAGTCTTAGGGGCTTCAACCACTGAGAGCAAGGCGGTTGAATTTCCGCCAAAAACACCAGGGTTGTGTTAATAATGTGAGTGAGTGCATGTACAACTGCAGGAGAAATGGCTTGAAGGGGATTAGATGGAATACGATCAAGCTTAATAACTTTTATTAATAAATCATTAACAAACATTATGTAATGCTTAGATTGTTAGTTAATATATATTCACATATCTAGAAACGTGAAATAATGTGCTTGTTAATATTTACTAATAAATGTATTAAACATTACCTAATAACTAACATTTCATGTAAATTAAAAAGCTTACAAATGTCATTAAACACATAATTCATATGATTATGCACATCTTAAAAATCTACAAATGATTTTATATAAAAGCTTTTGTTAATGCACAACACCTTTGCTTCTGTTGAGGTGAAATATGGGTAAGGTATATCTGTTTATAACGCATTGTTTTGATAAATGATCAATTAAGTAGTTTATCAAAAATTTGTTGTTGTTGTTTTCCCCTTCTGTTCATGTATGAATCAAGGAATATTCTGTTAAACGATTCACAATAGTATACTAATTTAAGTGTTGAGGTGATAAAAACAGGGAAGTCGTGGCCTAATGGTTAGAGAGTTGGACTCCCAATCGAAAGGTTGTGAGTTTGAGTCTCGGGCCGGCAGGAATTGTGGGTGGGGTGAGTGCATGTACAGTTCTCTCTCCACCTTCAATACCACGACTTAGGTGCCCTTGAGCAAGGCATCGAACCCCCAACTGCTCCCTGGGCGCCGCAGCATAAATGGCTGCCCACTGCTCCGGGTGTGTGCTCACAGTGTGTGTGTGTGTGTTCACTGCTCTGTGTGTGTGCATTTCGGATGGGTTAAATGCAGAGCACAAATTCTGAGTATGGGTCACCATACTTGGCTGAATGTCACTTCACATGTTTTACACCCAAATTACAATGTGTGTAATATCTTTACCAAACATTTAACTAACCACCCTTTACACAACACGCTTTGTTACAGCTAAAAGTCCAGTGCCTATAAAGATAGTAAAAAATGAGTTAATGTTTATAGACATTTACAAATTAAGAATAGTCTCAACTTTAGATTGGCTACTGCAAAAACATGAACAAATGATTTATAAATGATTTTTAAAGATGTGAAAATAGGGTAAATTTGGACACTTTTTGCCATCAAAATGACTGCTCATGAACGTACTAATGATTAGTAAATGTTTAAAAACATTTACAACTGATGAATAGTTTCCACTTTAGATTGGGAACTGCAAAAAAAATTAACAAATAATTAATAAATGATTTAAGAAATAATTATAGAGTTCTACAAAACAAACAAAGACCAATGACCTTTAAAGGCTGTGATTATGAGTAAATGAATATATTAACATGAATACTTTGTGAAGTGCTTAAACTTAATAATTAAGCTATTTTTTCACATTTGTAAATGTAAAAATGAGCATTAGCTAATATGTGAACTGAAGTTTAAGGACACGTGTAAGCATTTAACAGAACATTAACAAATACATTTTTAATCATTGTGTAATTTATGTTAATTTTAATCACATTTGTAACCATTAGCTAATGACCAGTTAAGCACTGTATAATGTTTGTTAATGATTTATTAATGAAGCTTTTAATCATTGTAAACCATTTGTCAAAATCATTTGAAGATTTTTCTTTAATGTGTGATCGAATTGAAAGTTTAATGACATTTGTAAGCATTTTAGTTTACATTAAATAAGTATCTGTTAATCATCTGGTAATGTTTAATAAGTTCATTAGTTAACATCTCACATTTCTAGATATGTGACTATATATTAAGTAATGATTACGTAATGTTTGTTAATGATTTATTAATGAAAAAAGTTATAAAGTGTTACCCCTTAACATGCACTTTATGTTGACATCAAATAAAGCTGGCATGATCAAATATGCCACATCAATGTCATTTTTATTGCCAGTTTTAATCTTTGATCTTCGAAGTGATCTTTGCTTAAACAAAAAATCACTCAAACATGCATGGACCTGGTTTATGAGGCGTGTTTGGTGATTTTGACATGTGTGCCAACACCCATAGCTGAGGTCTGGTTCAAATCTGTCTGCACGAGCAGGTTTCTGAGGAAAGAAGGACTTTTCATTGTGGTGTTTATAGTTAATTAGCAGTGTTCCTTCATGAGTCACGCTTAACATGGAGGCAGACACCTTCAGCTTTGAAAAAATATTTTTTTACAGTGTAATTATAAAAAATGAGAATTTAAGAATAATATTATTTTTTTATTAAAATTTTAAAGACAATTTTCATTTAGCAGTCAAGAATCAATCTGCTAAAATGAATAATAAATTACTGAATTATATATATTTATTACACATTGAATTAAACCTGAAATTTTTAAGTAGAAAGAATAAAAGACTAAAATAGTATTTTGCTGTAAAACACACTCCAATAATGTTTTATTTACATGAATCAGTTACAGCATATATATATAGGTTGAAGTCAGCTAAAATGGGCCATGTTTTGGTAAATGACTTATAATACCATCAAATAAGCTATGCATGAGATCTAATGATATTTTTATTAATTACCGTGGGTCTCTTAAATATTTATGTATTTTTTTAAAGGTCAAAAAGTATAACTGTTTTCAAGTTATGAGAGTTAGAGTATCAGCAGGTACCTTCATGAGATACGGCACAACATTCAGGTAAAATGTGCCAACTGTTCAGTTAAAATGGGCCAATATAAAAACAGAACAACACAGGTCATTTCAGCTGAAATCATTTTATTTTTAACAGTAAATTGACACTATTTTCAGTAAAATGTGAAATATGTTTACTATTTAATATCGACTCCAAGCTTTTGAATGGTATAGTGTATAATGTTACAAAAGCTTTTTTGCTGATGCTGATCTTTCTATTAAAAATATTTTAACATTTACATTTTTTTTTAAATCTCACTGTTCAAAAACTTTTGACTCATAGTTTATGTGTGTTTGTATTTTTTTAAGTCTAGATTTATATTCCCCTCCTTGAACTGCCACCTTAACGTGGTGGAGGGGTTTGAGTACCCGAATGACCCTAGGAGCTATGTTGTCCGGGGCTATTTGCCCCTGGTAGGGTCTCCCAAGGCAAACAGGTCCTAGGCGACGGGTCAGACTAAGAGCGGTTCAGAACCCCCTTATGAGAAGACTAAATCTAAGGACCGTGACGTCGCCCGGTATGGCGCAGCCGGGGCCCCACCCTGGAGCCAGGCCCGGGGTTGGGGCTCGTATGCGAGCGCCTGGTGGCCGGGCCTCTCCCCACGGGGTCCGGCCGGGCTCAGCTTGAAGGAGCGACGTGGGGCCGCCTTCCCGTGGGCTCACCACCTACAGGAGGGACCGTAAGGGGCTGGTGCTTAGACAATCGGGCGGCAGTCGAAGGCGGGGGCCTCGACAGCCCGATCCCTGGACACGGAAACTAGCTCTAGGGACGTGGAACGTCACCTCACTGGTGGGGAAGGAGCCCGAGATTGTGCGTGAGGTTGAGAGGTTCCGACTAGCGATAGTCGGGCTCACCTCTACGCACAGCTTGGGCTCTGGAACCACACTCCTCGAGAGAGGATGGACTCTTCACCACTCTGGAGTTGCCCATGGTGAGAGGCGGCGGGCTGGTGTGGGTTTGCTTATAGCCCCCCAGCTCAGCTGCCATGTGTTGGAGTTTACCCCGGTGAACGAGAGGGTCGCTTCCCTGCGCCTTCGGGTCGGGGATAGGTCTCTCACTGTCGTTTGTGCCTACGGGCCGAACGAGAGTGCAGAGTACCCGGCCTTCTTGGAGTCTCTGGGAGGGGTGCTGGAAAGTGCTCCGACTGGGGACTCCGTCGTTTTACTGGGGGACTTCAACGCCCACGTGGGCAACGACAGTGACACCTGGAGGGGCGTGATTGGGAGGAACGGACCCCCTGATCTGAACCCGAGCGGTGTTCAGTTATTGGACTTCTGTGCTAGTTACAGCTTGTCCATAACGAACACCATGTTCAAGCATAAGGGTGTCCATCAGTACACGTGGCACCAGGACACCCTAGGCCGTAGGTCGATGATCGACTTTGTGGTCGTTTCATCCGACCTCCGGCCGTATGTCTTGGACACTCGGGTGAAGAGAGGGGCGGAGCTGTCAACCGATCACCACCTGGTGGTGAGTTGGATCCGATGGCGGGGGAGGAAGCTGGACAGACTCGGCAGACCCAAACGTACTGTGAGGGTCTGCTGGGAACGTTTGGCCGAGTCTCCTGTCAGAGAGATCTTCAACTCCCACCTCCGGCAGAGCTTCGACCAGATCCCGAGGGAGGCTGGAGATATTGAGTCCGAGTGGACCATGTTCTCCACCTCCATTGTCGAAGCGGCCGCTCGGAGCTGTGGCCGTAAGGTTTCCGGTGCCTGTCGAGGTGGCAATCCCCGAACCCGGTGGTGGACACCGGAAGTAAGGGATGCCGTCAAGCTGAAGAAGGAGTCCTATCGGGCCTGGTTGGCTTGTGGGACTCCTGAGGCAGCTGACAGGTACCGGCAGGCCAAGCGGACTACAGCCCGGGTGGTTGTGGAGGCAAAAACTCGGGCCTGGGAGGAGTTCGGTGAGGCCATGGAGAAGGACTATCGGTCAGCCTCGAAGAGATTCTGGCAAACCGTCCGGCGCCTCAGGAGAGGGAAGCAGTGCCCTACCAACGCTGTTTACAGTAAAGGTGGGGAGCTGTTGACCTCAACTGGGGATGTCGTTGGACGGTGGAAGGAATACTTCGAGGATCTCCTCAATCCCGCTGTCACGTCTTCCATTGAGGAAGCAGAGGCTGAGGGCTCAGATGTGGACTCGTCCATCACCCAAGCTGAAGTCACCGAGGTAGTCAAGAAACTCCTCGGTGGCAAGGCACCGGGGGTGGATGAGATCCGCCCTGAGTACCTCAAGTCTCTGGATGTTGTGGGGCTGTCTTGGCTGACACGCCTCTGCAGCATCGCGTGGCAGTCGGGGACGGTGCCTCTGGGATGGCAGACCGGGGTGGTGGTCCCTCTTTTTAAGAAGGGGGACCGGAGGGTGTGTTCCAACTACAGGGGGATCACACTTCTCAGCCTCCCTGGGAAAGTCTATGCCAGGGTACTGGAGAGGAGAATCCGGCCGATAGTAGAACCTCGGATTCAGGAGGAACAGTGTGGTTTTCGTCCAGGCCGTGGAACACTGGACCAGCTCTATACCCTCTACAGGGTGCTGGAGGGTTCATGGGAGTTTGCCCAACCAGTCCACATGTGCTTTGTGGATTTGGAGAAGGCATTCGACTGTGTCCCTCGCGGCGGCCTGTGGAGGGTGCTCCGGGAGTATGGGGTCCGGGGCCCTTTGCTAAGGGCTATCCGGTCCCTGTACGACCGGAGCAGGAGCTTGGTTCGTATTGCCAGCAGTAAGTCAGACTTGTTCCCGGTGCGTGTTGGACTCCGGCAGGGCTGCCCTTTGTCGCCGGTTCTGTTCATGATTTTTATGGACAGAATTTCTAGGCGCAGCCAGGGGCCGGAGGGGGTCAGGTTTGGTGACAACACGATTTCGTCTCTGCTCTTTGCGGATGATGTTGTCGTGTTGGCCTCATCAAGCCAGGACCTTCAGCATGCACTGGGACGGTTTGCAGCCGAGTGTGAAGCGGCTGGGATGAGAATCAGCACCTCCAAATCCGAGGCCATGGTCCTCAGTCGGAAAAGGGTGGCTTGCCCACTTCAGGTTGGTGGAGAGTTCCTGCCTCAAGTGGAGGAGTTTAAGTATCTTGGGGTCTTGTTCACGAGTGAGGGAAGGATGGAACGGGAGATTGACAGACGGATCGGTGCAGCTTCTGCAGTAATGCGGTCGATGTACCGGTCTGTCGTGGTGAAGAAAGAGCTGAGCCGCAAGGCGAAGCTCTCGATTTACCGGTCAATCTACGTTCCTACTCTCACCTATGGTCATGAGCTTTGGGTCATGACCGAAAGGACAAGATCCCGGATACAGGTGGCCGAAATGAGCTTTCTCCGCAGGGTGGCTGGGCGATCCCTTAGAGATAGGGTGAGAAGCTCAGTCACCCGGGAGGAGCTCAGAGTAGAGCCGCTGCTCCTCCACATCGAGAGGGGTCAGCTGAGGTGGCTCGGGCATCTGTTCCGGATGCCTCCTGGACGCCTTCCCGGGAAGGTGTTCCGGGCGCGTCCCACTGGGAGGAGACCCCGGGGAAGACCTAGGACACGCTGGAGAGACTATGTCTCCCGGCTGGCCTGGGAACGCCTCGGTGTCCTCCCAGAAGAGCTGGAGGAAGTGTCTAGGGAGAGGGAAGTCTGGGGTTCTCTGCTTAGACTGCTGCCCCCGCGACCCGGCCCCGGATAAGCGGAAGAAGATGGATGGATGGATGGATTTATATTCATATCTCGGCCTATAAACCTATTTTCAATCTCAATTTCTGTGTAAAAATGTGTGTGTACATGCAGCCCATTATAGTTTAACCAGCCATTTCAAACTAAAATGCAGTTTTTCACAAAAACCAAAGATTCTTTTTTAAATTAAACTTTTTTTATTTGAAAAAGCATGTCATAACATTGTTCATAAACCTTTGCTTTGCTGGTAAGCTTACGTATAACTGCGTTAGTACCCTTATTGGTGAAGAATTACATTTACTATGTCATGCTCACTTTACAATTTCTCTGACAAGCTTCATGTAACACTCTGCCCTGCCTGCCTTAAGGAACTCAGACTGATCAAAATGATTGTTACATGTCAACAAGTGTTGAAGCAACAATGCACGATCAGTTATTGTGACTGACTATAAAAAATGTAAGAGATATGATGTTACAACCTCATTTGGCCAATTTAATCTGACCCTATATAAATTCAATCTTGTCAAATGAATAATAAATGACTGAATATTTCCTTAAACTGTTATAGATTTGTATTATCAATATACACATCGATATATTAATGCAATTAAATTTTATGTAGAGAACTGCATCATTCTAAGGATTTTATTTTCAAATAAACACAATGAAGTGTCATATCTTTCTGTGTAATAACTGTCTGTTGTACTCTCTTATTTTCCCTCTTCCTTCAGTAAGCTGTAATTTCTAAAGCTAAAAATGCTTAAACGGTTGTGTTCTTCCACCCACTCGAGGAGCATCCACTGCAGCACTGCACATCTTCACCCTCGCAATCCACCTGCCTATGCGTCACTGCTGTCATGGCAACGGATGATGATGCTGCTATTCTCTGATGCAGACGTCCACAGACGTCATCACATCCCATTCAGATCTCCCCCTCTCTTTCTCAGACTCACATCCTGCAGTGATATTTATAGAAACCCTACGGCTCGCCAACGCAGCTAATTCAATTCATAAATTCAATTTAACTTCTAAGCATCATCACATCCCTCAATATCAAGATTTCTGAGTAAATTTATCAAGTTCCCTTCAAAGATTTTATGACAGGTCAATCAAATTAAATGAGTTTTGAGGTATTTAAGAGAAACAACCATAGTAGATATAGAATTAATTTTTTTATTTTGCATACAACATGCTCAAAACATATATATATATATATACATAAAACATTTATATTTTAATAAAATATGTTAAATATTTAATAGTTAATATATAGCATATAACATGCTCATAACATTTGGCAGAGAAAAAAAACTTTAAATATTTAAAATAATAGATTTTAATAAAATATTTTAAATTCTAATGGATAGAAGCAAAAATGGATGGGGCAAAATTTGACTCGACAAATTATTATTATTATTATTTTCCTGACATGTTGGTGTTATATCTTTTACTTGGATGTTATAAGTTGTAAGTTGATTTTTAAATTTGTAAAAACTAAAAATTGTGTCTGTCTTCATTTCAGGCTGCAAAGCAACAAATGTGATTATTTTAAAGGAGGCTAGTTCTTTTCTATACCCTCTGTACACACACACACACACACACACACACACACACACACACTTGTACATATTTAAATGTATCCTGAGGGCTTTAACGCGTTAAAAAAGAAGGAACATTTTCTCCCAGACTGCCTCTTTTCTCCACCCTCGCTATGACGTCAACCCACAATGCACCGCACTGTTTACCGTTTACTGCCCGTCTCCGCGGCGACAGCGACGAGCGCGGCCCCTTTATGCAAACCAAACCGGAAGAGGACGTCATCGTTGGCCAATCTCAGCGCTCTAAAGTGACATAATGGAATTTTTAGGGATAGAAAACTTGCAAATGCGTACCGACGCCCACAGATAACACCTCACGAGGAGAGAGAGAGACGACAATATCACAAAACAACATCATAAAGCGATTCAAAACAAACGAAGAATCAAGAATACGCAAGAATATCATCTAAATGACTCGTTTGGAGAACAGAAGCAGGGTGTAGGATGGGAACAAGTCTCTACCCAGACGAGGAACATCACGCATCATGATGAAGAAAGACATGAGTTTGAACCTAAACGACCAGAACAGCTCCAGCCTGAAGCCGGATCTGAGGGATGCTGAAGGGATCCTCAGTTCCCCCGAGCTGGGGCTCCTGAAGCTGGCTTCTCCGGAGCTGGAGAGGCTCATCATCCAGGCCAACGGGATGGTGACCACCTCGCCGAACTCCCAGTTCGTCTACCCGAGGACGGTGAGCGACGAGCAGGAGTTCGCGGAGGGATTCGTCAAAGCCCTGGAGGACCTTCACAAGCAGAACCAGCTGAGCGGAGGCGCGTGCGTCCCTCCGGCGCCCAACAGACTCGCGAGTGGCACGGATCTGCCCGTGTACACGAACCTGAGCACGTACGGGAGCACCACAGTGAACTATTCCACGGACACCATTCCGTTCCCTCCTCCTCCGCCGCCGCCCGCGCAGCCGTCTCTTAAGGACGAGCCGCAGACAGTTCCAGATATGCAGAGCTTCGGCGACAGTCCTCCGCTGTCCCCCATCAACATGGACACACAGGAACGCATCAAGGCCGAGCGGAAGAAGCTGCGGAACCGCATCGCCGCCTCCAAATGCCGCAAGCGGAAACTGGAGCGGATATCCCGGCTGGAAGACAAAGTGAAGAACCTGAAGAGCCAGAACACGGAGCTCGCGTCCACCGCGAGCGTGCTGAGAGAACAAGTGGCGCAGTTAAAACAGAGAGTGATGAACCACGTTAACAACGGGTGCCAGTTACTGCCTAACCAAGTTCAAGCTTATTAGAAAAAAGCCTTTATCTATCAGTGTTTGGGTGGTTTACAAACAACATGCTCTGGTTTGATTAAACGTCACATTTCCACAGCAGTGCACGGGAGGTTGTCGCGAGATATTGTGTAGGCCACCACAGTTTAAAATATTAAGGAAACACAGTATTTATGAAGCTGATCTACTTCCGCGAGAAAATATAGTCTCTGACTTGACTGTCAATCGCGCGCAGTGATTCGGTGAACGCTGTTTCGCATAATAGCCTAAGACTGGAACTATATTTCTTATTTATGGTTAACTATTATATGTTTGATTGGATAAGCAGCGTTCCTAACATTTTCCTAAAACGTTCAAGTATTAGTTCGCGTGTGTGTATGACAGCTGTCATTCTGTTTTGGTATAGTTTAGAACTATTTTGGTTGCTTTAATTGTAATAATGGACTTTTTAAATTAAATAATAGTATTAAGTACTATCAGCATTGCTATGCAGCACAACTAGAAATCGGTGATGACGTAAAAGGACCGCAACTATATCTGTTTTATGTCATCTATTTTTTTGTGTGACAAAAAGCGTTCCTAAAGTTTCCTAAACCATCACTGGAAAGCTCTCTCTTTGTATCATTCCGCTGTGTGTCGTTTGGCGACACGACCGTGTTTTGGTTTCTTTAGGAACTACTTTCGTTGGAAGTGCTTTTATTTTAATATGTTCATTAAATTATTATATTACTTGCAATCATTCCGATAGAAAATACAGTCCCTGAGTCGACTAAATGCTATGCAACAAAACTAAAGTTTTTGATATTCTAAAAGGTTTTTTGCCTTATAGCTGGTTCTTGTATTTTAGCACTACTGGAACTCTGCATTTACCAACCATCATGCATTTATATATACACACACACACACACACACACATATAGTAAACTAATTTGATGGTGCAAGCAGTATTTCAGAAGCACTGCATTCACTGTATCACTAACTTGTTGACAGCTTCCTCTGGAACTATTTTCTTTGGCAGAGCAACACCAAAATGATTGACTATATAATATCAGTTACTCAATATAAATGGCTGTATGAAAGCAATATCACATTGCATATCATATTGCTTAAATACACACAGGAGTGCATCAAAACCCTCAGTGTTAGTTATGAAGTATATTAAAACTAATGAATTCATATCCTTGGTGCCAGTCAGCTGTCTGTGTGCTGAAACATTATTCTGAGCTGGACATGTCAAGTCAACGACCCATTCACTGAAGCAGAACGTCACAGACTGAACTGACCGTCCGTTCTGGTTGGACTGTTGAAATGGACACTACAGGTGCTGGTGTATTATATGTTTACAATATTTTGTAGCAAACGGACTGTGTGCTACATGGTTTGATCTCATGAGAGAAGCAGCGGTATTTCTGCATGCTCCGGACAAACTCTAAATGAGTGCAACCAAACACAACAAAGATGTCATGCATGTATGCTTCATGTCTAAGGCCTTATTAATCACACACTGTATTGATTTTATATTCAACTACTCCCACATTGTCTTATTTTATGCTCTTTTGGATTTATGCGTGTTGTGATGTACATGTAAACGTTTCTCCTGTCACATGTCCTGTACTACCTTGTGTGTACATTAATCCTGTTCAATTCATTTGTTAAATTATATATTTGTGACATTTTATACCCATTTGTTCATGCATACATGTATAAACCTTAAATATCTGTATGAATGGGTGCCGTCAGATTGAGAGCCGATAAAAACATCAGAAGTAATCCAAACTTCTCCAGTCCATCAGTTATTGTGTTGTGAAGTCAAAAGCTGCATTTTGTACGAAATAAATCCATCATTAAGATGTTTTAACTTCAAACTCTTGCTTCTGACTAAAATACAAAGAAACAAACTCATCTGCATCAATTCAGCAAATTTACATTTTTGGGTGATCTATTCCCTTTAACATTATACTGTCTGTCACTGTGGAAATTGAAACAGCGTCATCTAGTGGTTTAATTTGGGATAGTACACCAAATACTCAAAAGTATACAGTACCACAAATAAATGCATGAATGGAATAAAAAGAATCACAATATGTGCATTTTAATCACAAAGCACAACTCACAACCAACATTTTATTTCAAATTATTTGTCTTTATTCAGCTTAGTTAAGGTCACAATCTCAAGTACATTGCTCCATTCTATTTTAATGTCCGTTAATGTTGATAAAATATTTGTAAAGCCTAAAAAAGCAGGTTGCAGGAATAAACCGAGCAGAAGCCTTTAGATTAAAACCAATATCTTTAAAAGAACAAAAATACAGTCAGATTTAACTAACAAGCATTTGGTAATACATGAGGGAAATTGTTCAAATGTATTGGTAATAATATTTCACAGTATTACTGTTTTTAGTGTATTGTTATAGTGTACAGCTGGACTCAAATCACTCAAATCAGGTCATGTGTCATTTCAACCAGAAACAGCACTTTCTATTTGTTTCCATGACAATGTGTGTCTTTTGTCTGCATTCGGACGTGAACTTTATGGTGTTTATTTGCCGGAGGCTTACAGTTAATGCATCCGAGCAAAAAACAGGCATTTGGGATGTTCAGTGGAGCTCCATCATCAGATTGTGTTTACTGCAGTTATTCTTGAAACGGCCTCCTGTCAAAACCACATACACAGACGAATTCATTTAAAACAATGAAAGACCCTCGCTAGACAATACAATGTTAAAGAATAGGAAACGACTTGCCAAAAAAAAGATAAACAAAGATTAATTCACTGACATTGTTATACTTTATATTTCTTTATTGAATGAAAATTAAATTAACATTTGACTTAAGTCAGTCAAAAGTCTAGACATCCTGAAGTCCACTTAAAATACCAAAATGAAATATATAACAAAAATAAAATTAAAATAAGAATTTTTTCTTTATTTAAAATGCAAAAATAAAATATATAAAGCAAAATGAAACAATAAAATCCAGAAAATAAAATGCCAAAAAAGTTAAATACAACAATAAAAATTCAAAATTAAATGATTTTTTATTATTTAAGAAATTTTATAAAATATGTAAAATTCAATTAAATGCCAAAATGTAATTAAAAGAAATCAAAACTAAAAAGAAAAGAAAAAAAAAAGGAAAATAATAGGGAAAATATTTAAAATATAGACAAATCTAACACATATTTCTTATTAGATATTAGAACTTTTGCTTTCATTTTATTTTCAAACTAAATAAAACAATATCTGTACATTTATATTCTATGGCCTTGTTGGGGCTGTTATAAATCGCATAATGAAAATGATGTTTGAAAATAATGTAAGGTCCGAAAGCATCAGGTGAGTTATTTTGGGGTTAAATCAGACTAATTTTTGGTTTCTATTTCAGACAGTCTATTTCAGATCAAATAATAAATGCTATTTTCATGACAGCTCTTTGGACGTCCTGCTCCTCTTACAGTCACTTCCAGTATTTCAGCAGCTTCTCTTATAAATCAGAGAATCATCCCATCAGACGCTGATCTAGATTAAGTCTGTCTCTCTAATGATGAATTGAGTGAGACAGGTCAGTTATATATTTAAAAGCAACCCACTGTTTTTGCAGAGTCTCATGTCACACCCAACAAAGCGAATCCATCTGACACAAACTTTATTCTCACTTAAACTCAACTCCTGTGTCCAAAACTGAATACTATCATATGGTTTTACCCATTTTTATCCCTGAAATAAATCATTTAGCATCTTAACTATAATTAAATAAACATAATGGAAACAGTATTTCACAAACTTTAGCTGGCTATTTATGTCTAATGCATTATAAAAATATTCACAATGTATGTTGTAATCATAGATTTTCAGAAATAACTGTAACGCATTATAATACGTGAAAATACATTTTTAGATTTGAAATTGGTGTTTTAATGTGCAGAGCATTAGGTGCATTACAGGGCATAATTAATGTATTAAAATACGTCTAATGCATTATATACAGGCTTCAATTAAAGTTTTAAATAAATAAATAAAAGTATTTATGCACAAGGTTTTATACTTCAAAATAACCTGCTCCATTAAATTGGAGGAGAAAAAAAAACAACCTAGGATGTACTACACAACTGAATGAGAAAATTAATTACTCAATTTGTCATGTTTCAGTTAAAAAAAATGTACGCCATTATATATATATATATATATATATATATATATATATATATATATATATATATATATATATTCGTTTTTTTTAATATAGTCTAAAAATACGCCATAAATATACGCATGTATGTTTTTTAATAGTCTAAAAATATATGAGACTGAAAAACATAAAATGTATTCATTTAGCAGATGTGACTTTCAAATGAGGAATACAGAAGCAATTCTTCTTGAGGAAAAAGACTAGAATAAAGTGTAAAGATACTCATTTTCAGAACATTATGCATCTCGTCAAGGGTTAACGCTCACAGTGCATTACAGTGTTTTTGTCATTTCATTTGCTTCAGTGAATTCGCTCTCTTAATTTTTTCCGTCTCCACTGGTTTTATTCAAACATTTAGTGTTGTTTGTGTGCTCTGGATCAGATGCAATGGAAATGAAAGAATATAAAATCACATAATTATGAATAATATGAAGTTAATATTATATATCTATATGACACACACACACACACACACACATATATATATATATAAACATGCACACACATACACATCTTTTCTCTTAGGACAGAAACGAACAGAGAAAAATATCAACATGCCATAACTACACTGTTTTTAACCTATTTTATTTTTTTAATCTTCTTAATTTATTTTATCGATGTCTGAAGAATGCGTTGAAGTGTGGACCCAAGCTTGAGAGTATATCAAGAAGCATTGGATTGTGATTATTTTTATTTTGGTGTTCTTAATTGGAACTCTGGGGACAGTTTCAGAAGCACCAAACTTTAGCTCCATCGTTTATTCAAAAGAACAACTATTAGCATTTCAACATACAGCGATGTCATCTGTACTTAGAATGGAGATTCCTATGGACCTAAAGAGGAGGAGAAGAGGATGTAGAGCTGGAGTAAAGCACTGAATGAAGGAAAGGAGACATAAACCATTTTTACCTGTGATTATCATGGGAAATGTCCAGGCGCTTGGGAACAAAATGGAAGAGCTTACGGCACTAACAAAGATGCAACGGGAGTATCGTGAGTGCAGTTTTATGTGTTTTACAGAGACTTGGTTGAATGAGAGAACGCCGGATTCTGTTGCAAAACTGGATTGTTTTCATCTTGTGCGAGCGGACAGGTGTGCTTTGGAGACGGGTAAGAGGAAGGGAGGAGGGCTGGCGCTGTTTGTTTATGAACGCTAGTGCAATCCGAGTCATATCACGGTCAAAGAAAAACTGTGCAATAAGGATATTGAACTACTTGTGGTGGGTCTGAGGCCGTATTACTTGCCAAGAGAATTCTCTTACGTGATAGCAATAATGGTGTATATCCCTCCTTCGGCCAATGTAACGAATGCTTGTGAACATATTAATACTGTTATAGCCAGGATGCAGCTAAAATATCCTCAATCATTGCTTACTATCTCTGGTGATTTTAACAAAGCATCTCTACAAAATATTCTCCCCACGTTTACCCAGTACGTGGACTGTGATACGAGAGACAATAAAATATTGGACTTGTTTTATGCAAATGTGAAAGAAGCCTATAAATCCTCACCGCTTCCTCCATTGGGACGATCGGATCATAACCTTGTTAACATTAGGTCTGTTTATGTGCCGGTTGTGAGGAAGCAACCACCAGCGATAAGAACAGTTCAGAAATGGTCTGATTCATCTTATGAAGTTTTGAAACAACTGATTGGGAGGTTCTGTGCAAATCACATGAGGAGGATATTGATAGTCTAACTGAATGTATTACAGACTATATCAACTTCTGTGTTGAAAACACAGTACCTACTAAAAAGATTAAATGTTATTTCTTGGGTAACCTCTGAGTTAAAAGTATTATTAAACAAGAAAAAGAGGGCCTTTCTAGTGGGTGATAAGGATGAGCAAAAGAGAGTACAGAGGTTATTGAAAGTTAAGGTTAGAGAGGGGAAAGAGAGTTATAAGTTAAAAATGGAACAGAAACTACAACAAAAGAATGTGAGAGGGGTTTGGAAAGATCTAAATATGATGTCTGGACATGAAAATAAAGTAAGAAGGTATATTGTCCCAGGTGGTCAGAAATTGGGTAGATGGATTAAATTTATTTTTTAATAGATTTGATGCTGGGTCTAATGATGATCTTGAACATCTCCCGCAAAGTAGTTTACCACAGAGCTCTCCAATCTTTCTATCCCAAGCTATTAGCTCATCAATTTCTCCCATTTCTCCAATTTGTGAGTGTATTCCTGGCTTTTCTATGTCAGTTGAACAAGTAAGAAATGGGTTAAGGAGAATTAAGATAAATAAATCTCAAGGTCCGGATGGCATTAATCCGAAAGTCCTTAAAGTCTGTGCTGATCAGATTTGTAGGGTGGTATATTATATTTTTAATTTGAGTCTGCGCTTGGAGAAATTACTTGTTTTATGGAAGACATCATGCATAGTACCAGTACCCAAGTTAATAAATCCCAAGGAGTTCTCACATTATAGACCAATAGCTTTAACGTCACAGTTAATGAAGGTGTTTGAGAGATTAGTACTAGATTACTTAAAGTCAGTATTGTGTGGTGCTGTGGATAAACTTCAGTTTGCTTATAAAACTGGTGTTGGGGTTGACGATGCACTTATATACCTCTTGCATAAATCGTTTAATACTATTCAGCCCTCATTATTGCAAGATGGAAAATGCTGGAGTACATCATGGTATGGTAAATTGGATAATTGACTATCTTTCAAATAGACCACAGTATGTGAGGATGCAGGACTGTGTCTCTCAAGTAGTGAGGTGCAGCACTGGAGTCCCTCAAGGAACGGTTTTAGCTCCATTTTTGTTCACATTTTATATGTCAGATTTTCAGTACAATTCTAAATCATGTCACCTTCAGAAATTTTCTGACGACTCGGCAATTGTTGGCTGTATAACGGACCATGATGACAGTGAATATAGGGAACTACTAAAGAGACGTACAAGTATTTGAGTGTATATTTGAATAATAAGCTCAATTGGTCTGACAACACGATGCAGGTTTATAAGAAAGGTCAAAGTCGTATTCATTTGTTAAGGCGACTGAGGTCCTTTGGTGTTAGTCATGTACTACTTAAGACCTTCTATGATTCTGTGGTCTCATCTGTGATATTGTACTCTGCCACAAATTGGGGAGGGGGACTGCTAGAAAAGGAGAAGAATAATTTAAATAAACTAATAAAGAGGGCAGGTTCTGTCGTAGGGAGTGTGTTACCCACCTTTGAGGTGATAATGCAGGATAGAATGATTGGGAAACTCTATTCGATGATGAATCATGATTGTCATACTCTAAATTAAATAGTTTGTGACTTTATGAGTACCCACAGCTCAAGATTGATCCATCCACGCTGTTACAGGGAGCGTTATAGGAAGTCTTTTTTCCCAATGGCAATTAGGTTGTATAATCAGTGTTATTTAAGATGACATACTTGTTAGGATTTATGTTTTTGTATATAATTACAATGCTTTGCAACTTGATACTGGAGAACAAGTTTTTATGTTGTTTGTGAATGTTTTAATTTTTTTATTGTATGGTTGTGCTGCTGTGACATCTAAATTTCCCTTTGGGGATTAATAAAGTTAAAGTCAAGTCAAGTCATATCTTATTATTTTACCCAAAAGATGGTTTCCATAGGAACATAATTCTGTGAAAATAACACAGTAACACTCAAGAAATCATAATGGCAGATCAAAAATAGCCACATATGCAGATCTAATTCTGAGTACGTGAAGAGAGTCTGACAAAAGCCTCTGACTCGTTCTCATTCAGACCTCAAGGTGAAACAAATGGCCACAGCCACGTTTGCCGTAACCATACATAAATTATACATGCTCTCTTGTGTTGGGACATGCTTTTATTTTAGCTAGAAAGGAAATATGACAGGAAAAAGCAGATATTTGGATTAGAGTTTGATTATAGTTCAGTCATGCAGAAGATGCAAAGCTACAAGACGCAAGAAAAGCCTTCAGGGAAACCTTTTAGACTTAGACACAAAATGCACACGCCGTTGCTTTCCAAACACAAATAGACACACAGCTTTACACAAAGTTCACTTTAGTTTCCATTAAGTCAGAGAAAATACACCTTTTGATATTTTAGGATTAGAAAACTCATCATTCAAAATTCGCATGTGGTTTATATGAACTTTAGCAGACAGAGAGAGCGGATGGTGATGCTTCAAAAAGAATAAAACAATGACGTTTGATGACAATATGATAGTGAGCTTAAATTTGAGTTTGTGACTTCTGATGACTCTAAAACTGTAATGCTGTCTTCACACCCTTGACATGCAACTATACTTTTGTAGTACAGATAAAGAACATTATGAACAATTATAAAAAAAAAAATTAACATGAGAAAGAAAACAAAATGAGGGTGAATTATGACACAGGGTTATTATAGTAACCTAAAACTAGAAAAACATACATTCTCCAAACCAATGTTCGCAAAATGTTATATTTAGTTGAAGAAATAAATATAATATTTAGTTTATTATATTTAACTAGAACAAATTCTAAAACCATTTCTTTTAAAGTGTTACTTATAAAATAAAAATAAAAATTATAATAACTAGAACTAGTTAACCAAATCTAAAAGAAAAATGTATTTTCTCCAAAACAACATCAGTAAAATGTTATATTTAATAATAAAAAAAGTTTAATATTTAGTTTATTATAGTTTACTAAACCTAATTATAAAACCCATAACTACTTATAAAGCAATAAATTAAATGTTAACTGAAATAAAATATCCAAAATGTTATTTTATTTTATTTTATGTAGTTTCACTTGATGTGCTAAAATAACTGAAATTAAAATGAATAAAAACTATATATTTAAAAAAAAAAATTATTAAGAAAGTAATTACATTAAAAAATAATAATAATATTAACAAAAAAAACTATTTAAAATAATATCTCGAAGCTAAATTAATATTAAAATTAAAAAATCATTAACTTTTGGGTGGACTGTTTGTTTAAGATGTTATTTTTAGTCTTTTTATAAGATATTTTTTTTCAGGTTTTGCCATTCTTTTGGGTATATTTTTGGAAATTTTACCAACACAATATTACTGTAAGCTGCCCAACACACACACACACACACACACACCAACCCACACACACACACACCTGTCAGGTCCGATATGTGTTTCTACAAGCACCCTTGAGTTCCCTACAGGGCTCTTAAAGCAATGTGCACAGGATTCCCATCAGAATTCCACCTCGGAAACCATTTAAAATGATCGTAATTGGATCAAATGAGATCCTGCTGCCTGGAGGATTTTTTTCATCTTCGATTCCTATCGGATGTTTTACCTTTATCAGATCTGTTGTACTGTATAGGAAATATGTCCTGCTACTCGAAAGTTGAAATTAATCACGTGGAGTTGACAGAACTGCTTTCAAAATGCATTCTGATATCCTACAACAGATTTTATGATAGCTTTCGTTTTGGTTTAGAGTGTAAGTTTTGTAAAAAAAAAAAAAAAAAAAAGATTAAATTCCAATAGGAGACATGTGCACGTTTTGACTGGGGTTGGCAGTTATTCTGATTGATTTTTCGCAACATCTTATACTGAGCTTTTTCAAGTTTAGACAATGATCGTGACAAGGTCCGGGAATGGGAATAAATGCTGACGCGGATTCATCTCTGTGGCTCTGTATCACAGTTTATGGTCTCCAAACCAGCGTTAGCAAAAAGGATTCTGCTCCTTTCTGAGGAGAACTGATACCTGGATGCAGGTCTCAGAGTGAAATCTCATTTCTCAGACCTGATGCTGTCGTTTCATAACTCAGGAGATGTCGAGTTTCTTAATTTGTCTACAGATGTTTCTCCTTTTTAAAAAAAATAATAATGTGGAGAGCAAGTCAGATCATTTGGACGAGTTACACACTGATGTTTAATACTTATTATGGCTTTTTACAGATCACTAACCTTAAATATGAACAAAAGTAATAATGATTCTTGACATAGGAAACACC
The DNA here is from genome assembly GCF_963082965.1 of Carassius carassius. Classification (NCBI taxonomy): domain Eukaryota; kingdom Metazoa; phylum Chordata; class Actinopteri; order Cypriniformes; family Cyprinidae; genus Carassius; species Carassius carassius. Next base: position 1,926,363 of record NC_081766.1, read on the forward strand.
ACTTATAATTTACACTTAAATTGTATTATAAAGCAATAAGCCCCATGTAGCTGTGATTTACAGTGAATTTATAACAGCTAGTTGGCGTTATTAGGCACGACGCGAAGCAGCTTAGCTGTTATAAATTCACTGTAATCCACAACTTCACAGGGATTATGGGTTTTATTTAAACGGTTATTCCATATTTTTATTTATTTTTTTATTTTAGTATATCAGGTTGAAATTAAGAAATAAAAAAATTATTGTAATAATCAAAACTCCATAATCATCGGGAAGAAGGAGGCGGGAACCGGCGGACAATCAAAATGAAACTTTAATAATCAAAATAAACACAAAACAGCGCATCAGCCCCTCACGGACGACTGACGCGCACAAATAAAAATCAAAACACAAACTAAAGCCCAGGCCTGGTCCTCTCTCGTCCTTCACTGTCATCGCTCCAGTTTTATATCCTTCCATCTCCTCCGTGGGACTCGAGACCGGTGGCTCGAACAGGTGTCGTTCATCTCCAATCACTCCACCGGCCTCGCTTTGTTCCCACGTCTCTCGGCCCCGCACCACTCGTCACATACCCTCGAGATTGCGCTCTACCCCCGCCCCCCCCCCCTCCGGGGGGACCGCTCACGGTGAGTCTCCTCCGCGGTGCCTGGCGGTGGCACTGGATGGCCCTCGGTGGACGGCACGACACTCCTCTGCCGCCCGGAGCACAGCGACGGCTCCTCCGATTTAAGCATATTTTATTTCATTTTAATTAGCATTAATTTTACATCAATCCATTTGGTTGTGTGCATCTGAGCATAGTTTGAGACATTTCTTGAGATCTCTCTTAAACCTATAGAGGAGACACATGTGAAATCACTGGGCTTTTTCTCTCAGGAGAAACATCTGAGAAGCAGGAGACGTCGAACATAGTCTCTGTTTTCTCTCAGTTACTGCCTGTGGGAATGACCATTATAAAGGAGGTGTCATTTGCCGTTCATGTTTTCAGTGGGAACTTCAGAGGAAGAACTAAAACCGAAAGTGTTTACTTCAAAATAAACGAGGATAATTTAGCAATATGTGAGCACTCTATAAACAGTGTGCAGTGTGTTTTTCATTAAACGTGTCACAAGATGTGAATCATGACAAACAGTGCCAGTATCTCAGCTGACTAACATAAACAAACAGGACGGCGAAAGCACATTCAGTCTTCTGTCTCACATGGGCTTGTGGGAATCGAGTTATGCTGAAAATCCCCTTTTCTGGGGCCGAGCGTCTCTCTCTCTCTCTCTCTCTCTGTTTCTGGCTCATGTTAGATCCTGTCTGCTTCATCAACGTCTGAAACCCCACCTCCTCCTGTCTCTCTCTCCACTTCGTCTCAGGCGGCGTGGAATCCTGGCTGTGTTTAATTGCTGAGTGGTAAGATCTGAGGGAAAGATCAGGAGCCGCTGCGTCTGTCAACGCTTTACGAGCCCCAACCTCGGGAGAGAGAGACAGGGAATGTGTAGGAAGGAGTTTGGGAATGGGAATTCTTACGCAGTGGGGAGGTGAAGAAAGAGGTGAAACGCTGAAGTAAGAATTCAGTGTTGGAGGAAGAAAAAGAGGGAGGGAAGAAAAGAGGCCCACCGTTGGAGAAATCGCAACAAGAGGGAAAAGTGGGAAAACAAGAGTAAGTTAGAAAAAGGAGGAAGGACGGAAGGAAGGAAGGAAGGAAGGAAGGAAGGGGGAGGTGAGCGAAAAGTTAGAGAGGGAGAGAGAGAGAGAGAGAGTAAAACGCAGTGAACGAGAGGAGACGCAGATGAGAAAAACAGATGCTGTGGATGGCCTGGGTGGAGAGAGAACCAGTTGTTTTCTAAGTCGCCTTTCAGACTGGAATGCACTCTGAGAATTTGAGATTCCCAACGCCTTACTGCCAACTTTGCTTGCGACGCATGCCGGGCCCTGCCGACGGATCATGGCTGCGTATGGAGTCCAGCGTAGCCCCGTTCCCGAAGGAGTTGGGGATGGAGCAAGCGGAGAGGACTGGACCATCCCCGGCATGGCAGGTTTACGCCGAGGAGATCCGGAATCCGTGCTACAGGTGGGACTCTCCATGCATTCAGCGGGAGTGTGGATGCATCCAGCGGTGGTATCACCCAGAGCTGTTGCATCCCTTCAACGGTGACCATGTTATTAAGGTCAGACATCACCGGTGTCACTCATCCTACATCCAGGAGTGGGATAACATTCATCAGTCTGAATACAACGGATATTGCGAGAGGAGACGGAGAGTGTCGTTCCGGCATCACAAGGAACGATCCGAGACTGGTGGACAATCACACCGTAATGGGCCGAACTCTGGACAGGTGGCTTTTTTCCCAACCGAGGTGCCCTCTAGCAAGTTGGGATGCTCCAGGGCACTCGGGAACGGGCTGCAGGTGAACGGACCACAGCGGGAATTAAGGACGTCTCGGGGGAATGCAGGTCTCGAGAAACATGGCAAGCAAAGGACGAGCCAGGGAGCAGTACGGGAACAGATCAAACAAGTGGTCACGGAGCTCGAGGAAGTGCTGGGTGGTCTCAAACAGGTCCAGTTGGAGATGAAAGAGGTGAGGATAGAATAATAAATAGAGAGAGTTATGTTGATTGTGTAATGAAAGATCAAAAATTAGGTCTTGAAAGTTTTAAAGGTAGGCTAGTCTGTTATAATTATGTCCTTATTTATGAATGCATTAGGAAAAGCACAGACATTTGACAGTTTTTTCTTAAAGGGATAGTTCACCCAAGAATTCTTCATCTTTTGCACATGAATGCATGAAGGGATCATCTAGCCAGAAAATTTAATTGTGTCACAATTTACTCACGAATGCAGAAAGAAAATTCAGAAATGTTATTATTTTGCTTAAAGGGATAGTTTAACTAAAAATGAAAAAATGGCCACCATTTAGTCATGAACGTATGAGGAAAGCACATACATTTTATTTTGGGAATAAAAAGGAATAGTTCACAAAAAAAATTTTAATTCAGTAATTTACTTATGAATGCATGAAAAATACTTAGAAATTTGATTACTTTTCTTAAAAGCATAGTTCACCCAACACTGAAACTTGTCATCATTTATAAATGAATGCATGGAGAAGAATAACGCTATTTAAAGTTTTTAAATGAATATTTCATTCAATAAATAAAAAGTATAAAAGAAGACATGAAGTAAGTTGGTGTCTAAACAACACTGGACCCCACTAACTTACATAATATATGAACAAAAATTAGACATTTCACAGAATATCTTGTGTTTCACAGAAGTCACACTGGTTTGGAATGACAAATGGCCAAATGAAATGCTGTGAGTGACAGGCTAGACAGTTTTCTTCATGCATTCATGTATAGTAAACATTCATATAATGAGATTTGTAACTGATTTTGGGTTCAACATATTTGAGATGGAATTTTAATAAGCACGGAGACTGGATAAGATCAAAACCTCATCCTACTTAGCCAGTGGAAATATAATATTTGTGTTCTTAGCAAACATCTTGCGATGTATCTATTTCGAAAACATTGTCTGAAAGCCTTCAAAACCCAAAATACACATCTGCCAGAAATGCACTGACAATTATATTCAGAGCTGGAAATATTCCATTGGAAGCTTTATTGTGAAGAGGAATATTGTATTTTCTGGAAGGGAAGGGGCCGGTCCTTAAATCCATCACAAAGGCTTGTTAATAGAGAACTGAATCTTAAAATCAATACCTAAAGATAGCTCAATATGTGCAGACTGACATTAGCAATAATGGACTGTGCAGGACGTAAGACATTAATTGAATTATTTAGATACGTTTCAATGGATGCATCAAGACTCCCATTAGACGTAAATGACTGCAGCAGGAAATAAAGGCAGTAGATTAATGCATCACAGTGAAGGAAGTCAAGAAAAAGTTATTTGTTTGCTATATTTAAGCATAATGTTGATTCACTACTGGTCAGTCATTAGCAGTTTGACTTCTTAAGGTGATTTTTGACATGTCAACTTCTGACTCAGTCAATGGTGTGAGTTTAGGGGCGGGACTATTATTAATTATTATCAGACAGCTTTGGATATATTCATGCTGGTTTTTTCATACAATTCTTTTAAATCATACTCATTACTTGCTGAAAATCTTCCTTAATGTTTAAATAACAAAATAACAGGGTTTCTTAAGGTTTTAAATATTATAATAATACAGTGCACCGAAAACGAAAATGATTTCATGGCTGGAAGCATGAAAACATACCTTAGTTTAGTTTCAGTTTTTCCAGTTATGTTAGTTTTTATTTTAGTTTACAAAAATGCTTCATTTAGTTTCAGTTAACTCAATGTGATTGCAAAAATCATTGGTGACAAATATGGTGTGACACATCTGAATGCATCACGTTTGAATATGGGAATGGTAATGTGAATGCAGAGGCAGAAAGAAAGAGTTATGTTTATAAAAATTAGTGCATGACTTTTTGGAGTTGACAACTTCTGGTATGCAAAAAAGTGTTTTAAAGCATCTCCTTTAATGTTCTGCAAAATAAATAGATGAAAGTTTAGAATGACATGAAGATGTGTAAATAATAACAGAATTTGTCTTTTTTTTTCTGTCTGTGAAGGTTGTCCAAAAGATCGACATTCTAACGTCCAACATTGACCTTGGTGAAGACGAACCAAGTCTATCCAATGGACTCTCCCAAGATAACACCAAAAGCAGTCGAACTGGTGTTGTTGCATTGATTCACAATTCAAACGGCGAGGAGGACATGTCAACTTCCAATTCCTCTCTTGAACACAGCCCTGTCACTTTGGATTTAGTTCACATTAACAGTCCATCCCCAATGAGAAACTGCATAAGCCCGTCCCCTCCTGAGCAACGATCCGTTACTGTTGTGGATAAAGGCAAACGAGTTGTGAAACAGAGCTCAGAGACTCAAAGGACTCAAAGGATGGCAAATGGAAACTGCCTACTGCATCAAACAGCAAGGAAAGGCCTATTGGAGAACCACAGACCCACTGTAGCTCCAGAAGTGTGCACTAACTCAAATAAAACCCACAGGCCTCCACCTTACCCTCAGAACGGACAGGTGAAGATGAGAACCCCTCCCTATTCTGGAAAACATAAGATGCTCTCCTCCACCATAGTGTAAGAACACAAAACTCGCTATCACAGAAACCCAATCATCAGCAAAGAAGAAAACACATGCAAACACATCACGCATATACTCACAGATACATTGAACACATGCTTAACCGATTACCAAGTAACTCGTCCAAATGTATCTTGGTGACAAAACTTGGGGTAAGTGGACACTACACATTTCTTAGATAAATGGTCAGCATGTGCTCGCTGTGTTTATGTTCATGCATGTGTGCATCTGCACTTCTAATCTCAAATTATCAGGTATTTATACTCTACTGTTCAAAAGTTTGGGGGAATACTTTTAATGCTTTTGAAAGAAGTCTCTTGTGCTCACCAAGGCTGCATATACTTAATTACAAGAACAGTAAAAACAGCAAAATTTAGAAATATTATTACAATTTAAAATAACAGCTTTCTATTTGAATAAATTGTAAAATGTAATTTATTTGTGATGCAAAGCTGAATTTTCAGCATCATTACTCCAGTCTTAATTCAGTGTAACATGATCCTTCAGAAATTATTCTAATATGCTTATTTGCTGATCGAGAAACATTTCTGATTATTATCAATGTTGGAAACAATAGTGCTCCATCCCCAGAGGATTTCTATATTTTTTGACATTAGGAATACCTTTACTGTCACTATTGATCAATTCAATGAATCAACGCTGAATAAAAGTATTAATTTCTTTACAAATAATTGTACTGACCCCAAATTTTTCAACAGAAGTGCTTAGCGTCGAGGTCCTGATCATCCTCGGGGGTTATTCTGCAATAACAACCGGCTGGATGTACATTATCCCCTACTAATTTTATATGTTGTCAATAATTATCTAATTCATTTCGAATTCCTATCCTTTATTATTCCTAAAAGAGCAACTTCCAATGGGTGTATTTCCCCAAAGTGCTGAAACATGTGCCACATCCATGTGCCTTTCAGGAAAAAAACTCACTCTCTAGTACAACAGACATTATAACCATGTTTTTTCTTAGATATTATTTCCCAGAAAAGAAAAGCATGGTGGGGTCTGTCGGCATTGAAACATTTCCTTAGAAATAGAGACTGGGCCATTTGTGATGAAGACAGTCTACACAATGACTCAGTGTTAACAAGGCTAACTATGCGTCATGAAAGATGTCTTCCATCTGTTCCACAGGCTAACAGAGTGTCAGTACACTGAACTTGTTTCCTCAGATTACGGCGAGCTTTGTTGTTCGCCCTGCAGGCAGAGGAATGGTGTTGAACGCTGTGCAATTCAAAAACTGATCTCACATGGCATTATCTCAGATCTGAGGCCGTACATGACTTTGGGACAACTGTACAGCTCTGTGTTGCTTAATCACACAGGAATTTAGGATACAATCAGGAAAGTTTGATAAACATTCTATAAATGAAACTTCTATCCATGGTTGATTATATCGGGTCTTCTTTGGTTGTTGTTGAGGCACGTTAAAAGTTTACACATGCATCTTCAAGGCAGGGTTTTCTTGGAAAATCATCTTACTGTAGACTAAATGCAGATAATATTATGATGTCCATCAATTCATTATCTAGATTTAAAGATGTCCTTAAGAAAACTTGAGAAATGCTTGCCTGTGCAAAACCAGCGAATGCCAGGGCATTGTTTTGTGGTTGCTAGGGTGTTTTCCTGTGTGGATGGTTACAGGTTTAAATCCGCCCACCTACAAGTCTCTGAGATATTATCATCATCATCCCTAAATATGCAACTTAGGCTCACTAGAAAAAGATACCTATCCAATTCACTGTAGTTTCCAGCTGATATTGAAAAATAGTGGCAATAAAACACTAACAACATTTAAGCATTTTTGCATAAATTATCCATTACAGGGACAGATTTTTAATTAATAAAGACTTATTTTTGTTAATTTCTTGCATAATATAATGTTATGAGCTCAAAACACTTTTGACATGGTGCATGGTTTGTAAACAAATAAGTTTTAATGTTTGCATCAAAAAAATCTGCTTTATATGTATATCTTTTTTTTCATAGCTCACCAGGTACAATATTGCACTTTGGATGTGAAGTGCTCAGGTACGAGTCACAAGAAACAGCTCAAAGACTTGTAAAGACAAGCTAAAATGCAAGCAAATGCACTTTTAATCACACGTTTGCTTTTGTTAAATCTATTGGTTAGGGTTTAGTATAAGGTTTGGTTTAGGTTGTATGTTATTTTTAAATATGATACAACATTGACCTAGCATCCCTCGCCGGAAACTTCATTTACATACAACAAACAATACAATAAACAATTGCCAGATTGTTCATGTGTTTTGGAGAAAACTGAATGCACATTTGGTGCCACTCACTAGACATTTCACTTTGAATGTGTCACGAAATAAGCAAGAACTTTCATAATAGATCCATTTTGCAGGCATGCTTTTCCAGTAAGCTTAGGTTGGAAATATGCATTGCTCACATCGGTCCTTCAGTGTAAGTCTAAGTAATTTTTTCACCATGTTATCAGGTGAAAATCCTATTTCTAATCAATGATGCAACAGCACACAACAAGAAGACAAGCTTTTGATGTCTGGAGCATGCTCACATTGAGCTTTAATACTAGTAAGCCATTTAGCTGGGAGAGCTTAAATTTGACACTATTCCCTGACGTATTCAGCATTCCTCTGGGGTTAAAGTTAAAATGGCAGATGTGATCTTTGTGTGCGCGGCTGAGAACAAAAGGGAACTGATTTCTGCCTGTCGGGATGTAAAAGCAGTAGTTACGGTTTGGCAGTAGAGGGTCATTGTCCTCTAGTGGAGGGTATGCATCGCTGCACCGTTGTTGTTTTTTTATAGTTTTCAGGTCGGCCCTTCCGTCTGGTTTTCATTAGAAACCACTTGGCTTAAGGCCTCACCAAATGAGGCAAGCTCGTACAATATTTGTGACGGTCAAATAAACAGGCATTTTCAGACATCGTTTACAATGATGGCCACCCACTAGCTGGGAGGGCAACAACAGCTGGGCTCAACACAAACTAGGAAGTAGGGACATAATAGACAGGGTCACCCAAACACAGTGGATGCTTTCATAGACATGTGTTTACAGAGAACGCCCACCGTTTGGTGCCCGTCATGTCATTCCAGACCTGACTGGCTTTCTTTATTCTGTGGAACAAGATGATTTACGATGATTTTGAAGAACATTTGGGTCCAAATAACATTGGACCTCATTTACTTTCAGTTCATTGACAAAAAAAACCTTAGAATTAAAAAAATCTTTTTATGGCAGGAAAATTACAGAATTTTCATTTTTGGGTAAATTATCCCATTAAGTCTCCTGTTTCTCATACTGTATGTTTCTCTTAAGAAAATCATCAAGTTTTTATTAATTCTCGTCACTTTTATAGCTCTACAGTATATACTGTACTCTTACTTTATGGCAACTATTCACTCAATGCTGTCTATTTTTTTCTAAGGAATTTTACGAGAAATGTGAGACAAAGTTGATACTTAAACCTTCCTGAAAGCTCTATTAAGTCACTTTAGGGATTTGAAAACACCTTTAAGACTGCACTGAACACAAGTATGATGACCTATTGTGTATTAATCAAATACATTTAATTTTTCTAACTGGACCGGATACATTAAATTTCAATAATAGTTACATCAGCTTTAATATACTGTTCAAGCAAAAGCTATTTTAAGAACAAACATAAAATATAAATGTGAAGAAGACAGTTTTACTTTTGGTTAGGTGGATAATTACATCTGTCTGTGAGCAATAAGACTTTGGCTTGAACTTTCTGGGGTGGCAGACAATTTGGACAAATGAGGGATGGAGCAATCATACAGTATGACCGCATTAAGTCTGCTCCATTGCAGCTTACTCTGGCTACCAATTAAACGCCTCCTTATTCAGGAAGAAAACGTCTGACATGTAAAATGAACAACCACAGTTTTTTTTTTGTTTGTTTGTTTGTTTTATGTACTGTTTAGGGGCGGGATTATAAGAAAATGGCTGCACCATATTAGTCCAGAGTACAATATAAATAAATAAATAAATAAACAAACAAACAATGGTACTGCAGTCAGGTTGAAAGATGTATAAGATTGACATTTTTAATAATTGTTTAAAGATGACTTATTTTCAACCTTGAGCTAGACATTAACTAAAATAATAATAATAATAATAATAAAACAAAAAATAGAATTTTATATTGTTTGACCCAACTCCAATATTTGCCAGAATACAATATTAGAAAAAATACAATCATAGGAGAAACAACCAAGAAATTAACGGATCTTATGAATGTGATTTATCTTTCCTTTGACATGTAATTTACTTTAAAAATCTAGAAGCTGATTTAAGAACCTTACAGAAAAATGCCAAAAACTAGTTCTTGTTTAGAAGGGATTCATGCTGAACCCCATATATTTTCATTTGCTTAAAAATATAACACCTTTAGCAACCACACAGCAACGATCCAGAACACTAGAAACCATAATGGAAAATAAAAGATGTTAAAATATGCTAAAAATGCTAAATCACGATCAGAGGCCTTGTTTACATCTGGCGTTATGATTCGATCACAGATGAGACACATCGCTGTTTCTCAAATAAAACAGAATTTTAATCAAAGAACAAACCTAGTGTTTCGAGTGAAATATGTAGAGTATTTTATGTCTTACCTGTGTAAAGTGAACTTAGTATGCGATTCAGATGATCAGATATCTGTCATGCTGTAGTCTTGAAGGATTTTAAGGCGCTTAATCCAAATGTTTCATTCAGACCGTTATTTTCCGTTAACGGTGCACAAGTTAGCGTGAAATTTCAAATCCCTTAGCGCTTTGGTTGATTGACAGGTGAGTAGGCGGTGCTTCGCGAAACATCTACTGCTGTGATAAATGTGATTTTAGTGATTCGAACAGAAAACATCTTAGTCCTAGTTTTAGATTTAGCTCTCTACGCTTGTAATCTGTTGATGGTTTGGTTCGATTTCTGTGAGGAAAATCACAGGGAAACATAGCAACAACATAACAACATTTGAAAAAAATATATACAAATTATGCAGAACTGACGTTATAATCACTGAAACTGCTTAATGAATCTCTCTTTTTTAATAGTAGGATATTTGAATTCCGTGGTTTATCAAGACGTGCGCGCAAAATTCAGCGAATGCGCACACTCAACAATACTCTTTTTCTGCGCTGACTAATTTAGACGCATCTGATTGGCCAATGTATTTTTAAACTCAACAGAAACATGTGTTATTGGTTAAGGGTCATTCCTGGTATACAGTAACATTTTGGCTTCAGAAGTATTAGAAAAAAAGGTTACATGATTTTTATGTATTTTGCATTCTACCAAAATAGAGACATGTTTAACTATTAGGAATGCATATTGGTCAAGCTCGAAGACTCAAAAAATAATAATTATGGGTAAATTGTTAAGAGACTGGCCATGAAAATATTCCACCCTGTTAGGGTCATATAGATAGTTATCACAACATGTTAATAATGTAAATTTCAAACAATAATGAGCTTTTCTTGGATAGTATATGTTCCTTATGCCATCTTATTATTATTTTTATTTAAAAAAAACAATAACAAAACAATTATTGATGAATAGAATATGTCTTAATTATTAAGAACAGGCACTAGGATTGTAAATAATAAACATTTTTTGCTCAAAAACATATATATATATATATATGTTGTTAGTACTCCTCACCTCACAAAATAAGACAAAAGTATGCCAAACATTTAACGATGCCATCAAATTATTATTTAAAATGACGGAGCATAACAGGGTGGAACACCAGTAATAACAGGTTATAACGGTGGACAAGCTTTCCATCATTGTCCTGCATGGTTTCCCATCTGTAATGTGTGGAACTGCACCTATATAATATTGTTTTGTAAAAAATTAAAATAAATAAATAAAGAATCCATATTTTTCCTTTGGGGGAGGGACACAAAAAAAGCTATGTGGTTCCTTATCACAATCAATCATGGTGGCAAAACAATTCTCTGTTCAGATGGCTAGAGAAATAATTACAAATTAGAGAGGACAGACATAATAAAATATTTTTTATTTATATTTGATTAAAAATAAAGATGTAATAAATCATTCGGATTAACAAACAAACACAAAAACCATGACAAGAAGGAACAGTAATGGACAGTGATTCCATTTTTGTTTTTTTTATTATGATGAAAATTATGATGGGAAAAAAAATGGATGCTGCGTTAATTCTATTAAATATTTTAATATTTCCAGGCTCAGCTTAGTGGGTTCCAATTTGTTTTTTGTTTTTTTGTTTTTGTTTTTTTTTACCTTCAAGTTTGGGTTCAGCGCAGTATCATATATATTTATTTATTTGCTATATACACTAAATACTATTTATTCTACTAGAAATTTCCAACCTGTTAGTTGCACATTCCACCCTGTTAGGTTTATAGACCTAACAGAGTGGAAACATGGTGGGAAATTTTGAGCTAAGTTAGCCATAGCTCATTGAGTGATCAACATTTAGTTAGCTAACCTTCTACAGATTAACAGATCTTTTATAACTATGTCAGATATGTTTTTACATTTTTTTGATAGGACAAACATTCTCCATAATATAGCCTAACAGGGTGGAACTTTAAGGGTGGGACAAGCAGGATAACATTTCAAAAACTTAAAAAAAAAGTTAGGAGTGACTAGCTTGAAGCTTACCTCAGTTTGTACAGTTGAATTTCAGTGGGAAAAATAAATTATGTCACTTCTGGAAAATATCAATAAAAAGGTGTGTAAAACACAAAATAGTATTTATAATTTCTATTATCTCTGTTTAAGTGATAAAGAAGACCTAAATATACAATTTAAGCCATATATTATAAATATGTGACTAATTTTAGAGAAAATATGATTAAATAAATAATTTAGACATAAAAGTCACTGTATAGCAGGAATGACCCTTAAAAGGCTTTTTAAAAAAGTAATTTGAGGCAGCATGCGCATATCTAAATGTAATTCCGTGAAACCACACTTTTCACATTTGATTTTAACTACGACAGCCATATTATATTTAGATGAATGATGGAGGGGCAATTTTTTGCCCCTTTATTTTGAATTTGTGGGGCATTTTGTTCATTTTAGTGGCATATTTGCATCAAGCCATCATTAATTTCTGACCCTGTGATTGTAATCAGTACTTTATCATTCTTTTAACTGAACAGTTGTCTAGCTATGTTGTCCAAACCAGAGTGCATACAATCAGTCTTCTCTGTTGCTTCAGCTAATAAAAGTGTTTCAGATCAACAGCCTGATATCTAGACAGCACACTGCTGCATTAGGAAACTCATGTCCAATCAGATCTACTCTCCTTAACACTGAGCCAAGCTGAGCGTATAAATTAGAGTAATAATAAATCACCCTGATAAGCCAGAACAATCTTGGCATTAGAACACTGGAGGCTAAATTATGTTTTTCACATTAATGCGGGCCAGTCAGGTTTGTAAGAGCAAGAGATATGCCAAGGACAAGTCAGAGGTAGAGAAGCACCTAGTGTCATATCGTCATGCTCATCTTCTGTTATTATTGCTGATTAGGTCTTTAAAATGTTTGTCGGTGGCTTTTCTTTTCTCTGTTCTGGGCTCTGCTCCAACGCTTGCTTATAGTATCGATCAACACGCTTTGAAAGGGACATTTGTATAATAAAGATGCCCGTGGCTTGTGACCCTGTCTATGATGGGCGAGACGTGAGAGTGCACTATGTAATGAAGGTCTTTTTATTACACAGGGACTGATGCCACACAACCCGGCTGACTCACACCGGAGGACGGAGGCTGTGGGGCAGTGACTATATTTCCCATGGAAAACTCCAGAAACATCTCAAACCCTTAGCTCTTTCTCTCTCACACCCCTGCTGTAAAAAAAAATTAGTTTGGACCAACTTAAAGTCGCCATGAAATGGCATTCCCAGCTCAAATTTTCTTACTTCATGTAGCTGGAGGGGCTGGGTCAAAAAGCAAGAGGGATTTGTGATGTCAGCTGAAAAGGAAAGTAGTTTTAGAGGCGGAGCAAGTTATTAAAGAAAGATTAAGAAAAAAGCATTTTTTAAATAAGAATAATGTGCATCAAGGAATTTTAAACAAACAGGACCGTGTTTTAAGAAAGTAAATACGGTCAGTTTTAAATTCCTGTTGTCTTAAAGACACCGGTCCCTATTTTAACGATCTAAACGCAAAGTGTAAAGCGCATGGCGCAGGGGCACTCAGAGCGTGTCCAAATCCACTTTTGCTATTTTAACGATGGAAAAATGGTTGGCGTGCCTGGGCGCATGGTCTAAACGGCTTGTCCCAATTCTCTTAATGAGTAATGGGTGTTTTTTTGGGCGTAACGTGCAATAAACCAATCAGAGTCTCATCTTCCATTCCCTTTAAGAGCCAGTTGCGCTCGTGCCATGACTATCCATTGTGACGTGCATTTATATATATATATATATATATATATATATATATATATATATATATATATATATATATATAATTAGCCTACAAAAAATTATTATGCACTGCAATCCTTTAATTTGTAATATTTGGCATATTTTTGTGCTGCTGTGCATCCCTGTGTTTAATAAGCAGTGTATACGCTCTTTAAATAACAAAGAAAAAACATTGTGCCGGACTTTAGACCAGGTTTGAGTTGGTCTATGACGGCGTCTATTTTCAGCTCCTTAAAATAGCAATGTGCCTGAACACACCTCTTTTTTAGACCAGTAAAAATGAGCGCAAATGCATTTGCTAATTAAACTACGTGGCGCTGGAGTGAAACTAGCAAACACACTTGCACTGCCTTGTGTCGCTTTGCGCCAGGTGTATGATAGCGCCCACCATGGCATCTGTTTTTTTTTTTTTACTTTTTTTTTTTACATTTAAAATGCATGACCCTTCCCTCTAGAAAACCAGTCCTAGAAAACCAGGTTCTCAATTCCGATCCGTAGCAACTGCATAGCAACATTCAAAAAAACAGACACAACATAACACCTTAGCAACTGCATTACAACACCTTGACAACTGCACGGCAACATTCTAAAAAGCCAGACACAACATAACACCTTAGCAACTGTATAACGACACCTTGGCAACTGCACAGCAACATTCTAAAAAGCTACTCACAGCACCTTAGCAACTACAAAGCAATGTCAAAAAAAAAAAGACTCCGAACACATCAGAAATAATAAAAAAAAATGTAATAGTGCTAAACTGAGTGATTAATGTCTGTTTGAGATATTTAATATGAAAATAATCAAAATTGCTCATATTATTTTCCTTGTCCAAAACGTTAGTAGGAAGTGACTGGAATTTATTTATTTTAAAAATTCTTTTGTCAACTAAGTGCAGACTAATTTTGCGTGGTTGTAACATAAACTAAAGACTATTGGGTATTTTTTAAAAGACACCAGTCTTTCATTATGTCCCGCCCCAACTTCCTGTTTCAACAGGAAATACGTCAACACAGGAAAGAAAAGTGAGCTCATCAAACCATTTCATGGGACTTTAACTGGTTTAGATGGACACAGTGCTGGTGTGTCACAGGCACAAGTGGGTTAAACTGACTTTTTTTTTGTTTTGAAGGTAGACTAGTGTAAAATAGTGAAAGGTCCCAAAACATGCTGGTTATTTAGGCTGACTGAACTATTTAACTGGTCAAGGGTCAGTTTGGGTCATTCCAACAGGGCCTCTCTCTCTCTCTCTCTCTCTTAAGCTGCACTGTGTAAACATTTATGAAGGAGCTGCCCTTCTAAACTACCCTGTGACCTGATATCTTTAAAAGGAACACAACCAAGGAATAAGCTGCTTTGGGTTGGAAATGTATGACTTTATAATAGGGCCTTGAGCTCTCAGATATATGCAAACTATCGCCAGTGCTCATGTAGATCTGAAAGACTGTGACTACCCAGCTAACAAAAATATGTTTTAAGAAAGTTTTGTTACCCGGTGTTGGGGAAAGTTACTTTTGGAAGTAATGCATTACAATAATGCCTTACTCCATAAAAAATAACTAAATGCATTCTTAGTTACTTTTAATGCAAAAAAAGTAATGCATTACGTTACTTTTGTGTTACTTTTTGTCAACTGGGCTGGTCTTACTTAATTAGATTTTTTCATGATTAAAATACCACAATTTATATATATATATATATTTATATATATATATATATATATATATATATATATGTGTGTGTGTGTGTGTGTGTGTGTGTGTGTGTGTGTGTGTGTATGTATATAGGCAACTGTAAGGCCTTATTTGAAAAAGTAACACCAGTATTTAATTGTAAATGTAAAAGTAATGCGTTACTTTACTAGTTACTTAAAAAAGCAATCCGATAACTTGTAATATATTACCCACCAGCACTTTTGCTAACATTCCCATTAAGTTATGAAACTGTTATTTCTGATGTTCTCTGAGCATTTTTTAACATTAATGGACATACGTTTGTTCACAACCTTCCTTGTTAGCTGGGTAGACAACTGAAATGCATAAAAAGAGAAAGTGTTTTCTGAATATTGTTATTATTGCTATTGTTATTCAGACCAAAGATTAAGATGATTTTTGTTCAGGGAGGCTGAAGGATCTAGAATTATGTTAAACTAAAGCTAATTAACATAAACATTGCCTCAAAGGCAGCAACAAAAACACTTCAAAGAGGTATATAGCTAAGACATCAAATAGAAACAGAGTTTTTACTTCTGGATTAATTTATAAGTGCAGTATTGCAGCTGTGGACTGGAATTATTTAATCAGTATTTAATGCCAGTATAAGCCGTCTTTATAGACTGTTGCAATCATGTAGTGTCATTTTCACTCTGTGGCCGATAGAGGGCGCTTCTGACCACAGAACAACAGAAAGGTGACGTCAGTGACACGTGAATGTCTTATAATTGTGTACAGCTCACATGAAATAAAACATGAAGTGTTTAAATTACATTCTCATTGAGTTCTGATCTTATGAACAAACTAAATAAAATGGATTTATAGGTTCTAATCATTTCTGATTTTTGAAATATGAATGGTGTGTCTCACATTCAGCATTTGTACATGACAGTATTCCTCCAGTCAGACTAATGTTTGCAAAATAATTTAGAGATCTATATGGGACAGTATTGATGTCCCTGTTTATTTAAATCTTGTCTGAGAGTTTCTTCACTTCTCCGCAAGCATCTGTTCTTTTATAAAATGATTAAGAGATATATGCATCATAAAACAAAAATCAACCCCTTTGTATGTCATTCAGCATCTGAAAGCCTATAAGAGAACATGCTTGGTCATATTTCATGCCGAAATCAATTAAGAAAAGGAATTGTTTTTATTTTATTTCATTTGTACTTGGTTTAATATTTTATTTTGCATTTTCGTGAAAATGTAACAAATTCTCCACAAATGGCCATAACTGTAATGCATTAAAAGATCTAATTTGCCTTACTGTAATGTAATATATTTAAATAGTAAAAATATATTTAGTTTGTGAAGTATTTACTGATCATGGTAGTATTTATCTGCTGTCTTAAATTTATGCCTTTTCCGATATATATAAAAACGTATAATAAAAAATGCAAAAAATAACAAAATGTTTATTTAATGGGAAAGCTTGCTTAATTGTTCTAAAAAAAAAGGAAAATCATAAATGTTCATGTCATGCTTCATTTTCTTGTTAAAAAAAAAAAACTTTATAAACTTTTGATTTGTATTAATAAATAACAATAAAAAAATAACAAAATGTTTATTTAATTGGAAAACTTGCTTAATTGTCCTGAAAAACGCTTCATTTTCTTGCATAAAAAAATACAATAAAATTTCATTATCATATAAATTTTCCTAAGACCTCATGCAAAACTGATTTAGAGCAGCATGTAATGTGCTTGAGATATTAATCGTATTAATCACAGTTCACTGGTCTTTAGCACTTAAAAGCTTCTGATGGCTGATGTCCTGTCATGACGCAGGAACCTCTGATTCCTGTGGTCAAACTCAGTCTGCTGGACTCCAGGCAGAGTGGACATATATTGAGCGTGGGTGACTCATTCAGTGACCCGTCTCTTCTCTCGTCTGGCTCCTGAAAGACAAATGGTGGGCAGGTTAACGGGTGTGTTCCTCGTGACTGTGGGTTAGCCGAGCGCACAAGCTCAGTCAAACACAGTCATTGTTCTTGGCCTGAGCCACTGACTAAACCACACAGATGAGTCTTGGACGCATTGCTTCTACTCATACATAAAGACAAGCAAGCATGCCTTAATATATGAAAAAATGCTGCAGCAATTCATAATCACTTGTGTGTTTGTTTCATTTAATTTTTTTAAATGTCTACAAAGCTGATGAGAAGCAGCCCATAAAAAGGGTTAGAGGAAATGTCCTGCCAACAAAAAACACATCAACAACATAAACAAGACTAAAACACTGAGGAAGATATTCTGTTTTTGCAGTATATGCAACATGAATTTAAAGGGGCGGTTAATGTAAAAATGAAACTTTTGTCATCATTGTTCCAAACCTGTGTGAGTTTCTGTTCTTCTGTTGAACACAAAAGAAGATATTTAGAAGAATGTGGATAGCCAAACAGTTTCTGTTCCTCACTGACTTCCGTAGTGTTTTTGTGCTCAACAGAAGAAAGAAACTCATACAAGTTTAACTTGAGGGTGAGTATCTTCAAGACTTTAACACTGACTTATTAAGACTTTTTTAAGGCCTTCATTTGTGGAAGTAAGAATTAAGTTTAAAAAGACCTTTTTTTTCTGAGAAACTGATAAAAATAATTGAGTTTATGATTAAAAATGAGAAATAATATCTACCTTGGTTCTGAAAAATGATTTTCATACCTTATTGGCAGTAATTTGTTCTCGTTTAAGCAGAAACTCACTTAATTTCTCTGAAAACAAGAATAATACCAACCTGTGAGTGCTTATGAATTATTGAAGCCTTCAAAATAAGTCAAGAATAAGTTAAGAAAGTTGTCTAAGACTTTAACTAGTAGAAAATTTACCATTTAAAGGGACAGATGACAAAACAGCAGCACGCACTTACAATAAACAGAATGTTATTGTGCATTTTGTTGTAGATGCTAACATATAGTTATAATTTTTTACTGTACGGGACTGTATGCCTAATGACTCATCTTAAATCTTCTGAGACTGATGCTCAAATCATACCTGATATGAAATCAGAAACAAATTGATGGATGAATAGATGGAAGAGAATGAAAGAGAAGGAAAAAGTGAGTGAAGGGATGAAAGGCAGGAGATGACGAGGTCTGTTAGATGACAGAGATGTGTTAAGTGTCTCGAGCGGCTACACAAAGACTGACAGAGACGTGAAAGAAAGCTGGAAAATGATGTGATGATCTCTCTCACTCTCTCTCTCTCTATCTCTCTCTCTCTTTTCTGTGTGGTGTTGTTGGTAGTGTGTTGCTAAGCTACAGTTTGATTTAACTAGAAAGTAATAAGCATAAAATACACAAATATTGAGTATAAAGGGTTGCACAATTATGAAACTAATTGTCGTTTATTATTAATTATGATTGCCACAACTTACATTGATTAAATGATGTTTATAGCATTGTTTAAAGTAACTCCATACCATATGTTTATATAAAAATAAAAAGTATTGCTTATATTAAGCCTCAAATGTCAAATATATTGGATTTGCATGGTATTATAATGTCATACTAAAACTAAAATTAAAACAATGAAAAAAATCCATAAGATAACATGTAGAAAAAAAAACATCTTATAACAATAATAACAGAACATAATAATATGCAGAATAACAAAAGTGGACTTTTATTAATTAATTGCTGCTTTGGACGATTATGTAATTTTAGCATCTATAAATCACACATTATACAATAAATTGTAATCACGATTAGAAATTTGATTAATTGTGCAGCCCTAATAAATTATTTACAGTTTATGTTAATTTTTAATTTGATTAAAAAAAAGTATAATTTCTTGCTTTGATCAAAGCAATTTTTTAAACTTTGATTTTATAGCAATTGTTAGTGTGCCTGTTCTTTTGAATGGTAGTGTATATTTATGTTTATGTCCTAAATCAGAAGTAATGTCAGCGTTTCTCAGTGAAAACATCATTTTCCAGACAGACAGTCCAGACAGACACACAGAGGTTCAGCTGGAAATATCTGAAGGAAGTTTGGAGTGAAGAAATGCTCTGACTGGCCTGATTTCTAAATCACAGTCTCGGTGCGGTTCTGAGGGAAACCACCACTGCATTTCTGGGTTTCCTTCACACACACAAGCTTCTGACCAACTCTGCTCACACACTTCCACCTGTAGTAAAACGTATAAGAAGCTGACACAGAAAGTCACGCACGTCGTGCATGTTTTCTCTCACGTACACCATCCCTGACATATATTTGCTCATAATGAGCACCTTATGTCATTCTCACTCACCCTTCATCTTTTGGGGCCATACCTGTGTGAAGAGGAAGAGGTAAACATCCTGAAGAGCAGACAGCACAACTACTTCCTGTTTGGTCTCACTCTGGACCTGCAGCAACTGTATAGTTTGAAAGCTCTTAAACATATTAAATTCTGATAAATAAAAAATAAAAAAAAAATATATATATATAAAGAGAGAGAGAGAGAGAGAGAGTGTCACGGTTGGTAAACCGTGATCTCTGGGTTTTGCACTTTGTGGGTGAAGTCTGTGTGTTACGCGTCAGCACTGATTAGTTTGTGGGCGTCTCTGTTAATTGTCATCAGCAACAGCTGTCACTCTTTACTCATCCCTATATATTGGCTTGTCTACCGTCTTGTGTTCGTGAGAGCATTGTTTCATGTTTGTAACCTATGCCTTGCTTTCTTGTGTGTTTCTGCGTTGGATGTCCGTGTCTCCCCGGAACCCCGTCCACTCTACGGAACCCACCACCAAGCAACACCACTTACCTTCGGCTCGCTTCCCCGCAGTTCCTGTGTCACCCTCTCCTGCTGCCAACTCACCTCCTCCTTCCGGATTCGTCATTCCTCACCACCATCTTGGACTGTGCATTCCTCCCAGCATTATTTGTGTCTCAGTTTTGTATTGTCTCATTATCTTCATTAAATCTCATTAATCTCGCACTTGCTTCCTGCCACTACTTCACCCAGTCGTTACAGAACACTCTCACCAACCATGGAATCAGCGAGCACCACTTCACTGTCTGAATTCATTCACCACAGCGTCAACCTCATGGATCAGCAGCAGGAGAGCATCGTGAACACAGGACGCGTGATCCAAGCGCTGGTGACACAGGTGTCCGAGCTCACCCAGCAGATCCATCAACTCACCTCTCCCACTGCGCCCATCGCACCACCTGCACCGCCCATTCCCCGGGAGACCTCCCAGGACCACTTCCGGCCAGAGCCGCAACTTCCGGCGCCAGAGAGCTACTCCGGTGAGCCTAACTTTTGCAAGACTTTCTTTAACAAATATTCCATGCATTTTGCATTGCAGCCCCGCACCTTCGCGACAGTGGAGTCCAAGGTTGCGTTTGCTCTTACCCTACTCTCTGGCAGGGCTGTCTTATGGGGGACGGTGGTGTGGGAGAATCAACATCCGTGTTGCGCCTCGTTCCACTCCCTCTCCGAAGAGATGAAACGGGTCTTTGATCAAGCCGCGGCCGGCAGGGAGGCCGCTCACCAGCTCTCAGACCTGAAACAAGGAAAATCATCAGTGGCGGTCTATTCCATTCAGTTCCGCACCCTGGCGGCCCCGTGCCAGTGGAACGAGGCGGCGCAGTGGGATCGATTCCTGCATGGGCTGGCCGACCGTGTTCAGAAGGAGATCTACCTCCTCGAGCTGCCCCTAACGCTCAACAGCCTAATCGACCTGGCCCTTCATTCATACACGCCATTACGTCTCTCCGGAAAGGGGCCGCTAGAGTCGAGAGAACATGGTTGGTCCCGTCTACGATCACGAACCCATGCAGGTGGGTAGAGCTAGGCTTTCCCGGAGGGAGAGAGAGCGGCGGAGGTCCCAAGGACTGTGTTTATATTGCGGTGGCTCGGAGCATTCCATCCATTCATGCCCGGTAAAAGAGCCAGCCCTGTAGTAAGTTTGAGACTACTATCGGGTGGGATCTCTGCCGGGAAGTCCTCAACCACATCTTCGACTCTCCTTCCGGTGAAACTGTGGTGGGAGAACCACACTCACAACTGTCACGCCTTTCTGGACTCTGGGGCCGAAGGTAATTTCATTGACTCTCTCCTTGCACGTCACTTGAACCTTCCTGTCCTTCCTGTGTCTCATCCCATCCATGTCACCGCACTCAATGGCCAGGAACTGCCACACGTAACCCACTACACTGAACCCATCACTTTGCTCACCTCAGGCAACCACAGTGAAACCATATCCTTTTACCTCATGGACTCCACTGTAGCCCCCATTGTTTTAGGTCACCCCTGGTTAATCAAACATAATCCATGAGTGGATTGGGGTTCCAACACAGTCACCTTGTGGAGTGAAAGTTGTCATGAGTCTTGTCTGGTTTCTGTTTGTCCTGTTGTGCCTGTTTCTGTCTTTCAGAAAGAGACCATGGTGTTATCAAACGTGCCCGCAGAGTACTTGGACCTGAAGGAGGTGTTCAGTAAGTCCCGTGCTGCTTCTCTTCCTCCGCATCGTCCATATGACTGTGCTATAGATTTAGTGCCAGGTAAGTCTCCGCCTAAAGGCAAACTTTACTCTCTTTCTATTCCGGAGAGGGAGGCCATAGAGAAATACATTTCTGATTCCTTGGCATCGAGGTTCATCCGCCCTTCCTCTTCTCCAGCGGGGGCGGGATTCTTTTTTGTGGGTAAGAAGGATGGTTCTCTGCGACCTTGTATTGACTACCGAGAGCTGAACAACATCACAATAAAGAACACCTATCCGTTACCGTTAATGTCTTCGGCTTTCGAGAGGTTACAGGGAGCATCCGTATTCACAAAATTGGATTTACGTAACGCTTATCATTTGGTCCTCATCAGGAAGGGGGATGAATGGAAAACCGTCTTTAACACCCCTAGAGGGCACTTTAAATATTTGGTGATGCCGTTCGGGCTCGTCACTCACCAGGGGTTTTCCAAGCACTCGTTAATGACGTGTTGAGAGACATGGTAGATCAGTTTATATATGTTTACCTGGATGACATACTGATTTTTTTCTTCATCTCTCCAGGAACATGTTCAACACGTCAGACGAGTGCTCCAGAGATTACTCGAGAATGGGCTTTTTGTCAAGGCGGAGAAATGCGTATTCCATGCACAGTCTGTTCCCTTCCTAGGGTCTCGTCCGAGGGAATACGTATGGATCCTGACAAAGTTAAGGCTGTGATAGATTGACCATCTCCAGATTCCCGTAAGGCCCTACAGCGGTTTCTGGGGTTCGCCAATTTCTATCGACGTTTTATTCGTAATTTCAGCCAACTAGTCTCACCTCTGATGGCCTTGACCTCCCCCAGTACTCCGTTCAGGTGGTCGGATGCAACCGAAACTGCATTTACCAACCTCAAGAGCCGCTTCGTTTCGGCTCCCATCCTTGTAGCTCCTGATCCCACACGGCAGTTCGTGGTGGAGGTTGATGCATCAGAGGTGGGGGTAGGAGCAGTTCTTTCCCAACTGCTGCCTCGGACGATAAGATGCACCCCTGCGCGTTTTTCTCTCATCGGTTATCTCCTGCTAAACGCAATTATGACATTGGTAACAGAGAATAGTTGGCCGTCAATTTAGCTTTAGAGGAGTAACGTCACTGGCTGGAAGGTTCAGGGGTACCTTTCATTGTTTGGACCGATCACAAGAATTTAGAGTACATTAGAACTGCCAAAAGACTCAATTCCAGGCAGGCTCGGTGGGCACTCACCAGGGCAGGGAGCGACATTTTGATTTTACTCTGTCGTACCGCCCAGGTTCCAAAAATATTAAACCCGATTCTTTGTCACGTCTTTTTGATCCCTGCACCCGCCCGGTGACTCCCGAGTGTATTTTACCTGAGAAAATAGTCGTCTCAGCACTCGTATGGGAGGTCAAATTGAAGGTCAAGACGGCCTTAAAAGGGGTAACGCCTCCACCCGGTTGCCCACCGAATCGTTTATTTGTGCCGGAAGAGTTAAGGTCCAAAGTTATTCAGTGGGGTCACTGCTCTAACGTTGCTTGTCTTCCAGGGATAAGCCGAACCAAGGGGTTAGTTAAACAACGATTCCGGTGGCCACTTATGGCTCGTGACGTCCACAATTTAGTTTTGGCTTGCTCAGTTTGCGCCAGTGGTAAGTCGTCTAACCGGCCTCCTGATGGGCTTCTTCAACCGCTGTCTGTCCCTTCGAGACCCTGGTCACATATCGCGCTAGATTTACTACTAAGATGTTACCGCCCTCCCGCCCTCTAGTAGAATCACCTGTCAAATCCAGGGAAAATCTGCAGGTCTGGAGTGTAACAGGCAGACAGCATGTTCTCTGAGTTGTGCCGTGTCTGCATGTTTCACAGCCGAACATGTTTATGTTATGCATGTCTAGCAGATGTATATATAAACCCACACAGAATCTCTTTCTGTCTCTAGCTCATGATATTACATTTAGTCTAGGACTTTTTTCCCTGGTGTTTCAGGCTGACATTAGCTGAGGAATTTCTCCACTCAGTGTGGAAGAGACTGTGCCAATACAGGCGTGTCACAGACACACACACACACACAGACACACACAACACACACACATACACACACACACATTCTCTCTCTCTCACACACACACACACACACACACACACACACGTTTGTTTTTGTGAAAAGTGGGTTCATCCCTTAGGCGTAATGGTTTTTATACTGTACAAACTGTATATTCTATGGCCCTACACCAACCCTAACCCTCACAGGAAACTTTGTGCATTTTTACTTTCTCAAAAAAACTCATTCTGTATTATTTGTAAGCGTTTTGAAAAATGGGGACATGGGTTATGTCCTCATAATTCACCCTCTCCTTGTAATACCTGTGTCATACCCATGTCATTATACAGAGTTGTGTCCTGATATGACACAAAAACAAGAGCGCACACACACACACACACACACACACACACACACTGCTTTCAGACATCATAGGTCATCCTTTCATTCTTATGTTTTAGAGTCCTGACAAACAAAGGTGCTCAAGATGAAGAAATTTATAAATATTTTAAAAAGCAAGATTAAAACACAAATTCTTAGAAAGGAACTTTTTGTATTCATACCAGATATTTTAGAAAAAGTGCATACTTATGTGTAGACAATCATATACATGGAGACTATTTGAAATTTCATAAACTGAATTGCATTTCATAAAAAGGACAAATTATGATATTTTTAAAGGAATTGCTTTTTCTTTCTTTTCTTTTTTTCTTTATTAAACCTCCTCAAATTAGAAACAAAAAACAAAATCATTATTAAACATAAACACAATCAATCCAAGCAGCATACACAAATAAATAAATAAATAAATGAGGAAACAAACAAACAAGCAAATGATTAATTAAATAAAATTACCAAATAAACACTGAAATACATAAAAACATAAATTAAATTCAAATTAAGGAGTATTAATCAATACAGTTTAAGTAATTTAGAGAGTTTTAAGGCATTTCCTTTATCCAGCTGCTGTAAGGATCGAAATAAAATTTCCAAATCATTTTCAAATACCATATAACTTGGAGGAATGTTAGCTTGTGGACAAAACATGAAATAAATTAGAAATTTCCTAAATTTACCTTCATGATATCATCATAATATGTTTTGCATGTTGCTGTGTGGTTGATGAGATGTTCTGAGTGTAGTTTTTGTTGGTTGCTAGTGTGCATGTGTAAGACCTTTATTTATTATTTAATATAAAAATGTCTGGACATTGGTTGATTGAGGCTATAGTTCCATTAGCACTGTGGCATGCAGTGACTGGCAATGTTTTCATTAGGCTGTGTGTGTTTGTGATCCTCTGAACGCAGCTGTTCAAACGCTCTCCTCTGCACAAACATGACATGTTTGAGAGGAGCAAACTGCTCACGAAACAACAGCTTTTCCTTCATCAAGTGAACATGCGTGCTCCATATGCTCTTGAGCACACTTCCAATTAGCACCTAACAGGGGTTTACATCCTTACTGAGTTTCACCAATGTTTTAAAGAACCCATAATACGTCATTCAGAACCACATAACTTTTTATGTTATAATAAGACCAATAAAATAGAATGCAGATCCAAATTCAGCACTGAGTAATTTGTCTATGTGACATCAAGGACTTTATACATTTTATGATTAGTGATAATAGCCAAGACAAGGGTTCTTGTTATTCAGGTAACATTTTGCATCAAAAACAAAAGAAATACATATAAAATTACATTTTGAGCAAAGAAAATATTTTATATCATATATATTATTTCACAAAATAAATAAGAAATTATATTCTATAATTATATACAAACAAACGAATGAAGCAAAAGCAAAATGTTTGCATAAATTATGTTAACTTAGGGGGAACTAGCTTAATTTTCACAAACATATTTTAAAAAAATCATAATGGTACAAAAAAATTTGTTGATTTATTTATTAGCCAAAAATCTTTTCTGATTTGTTTTCATGAGATTCACCCACACCATGAAAAATGACTCTTGGTCGAAATAGTTTTATTTGCTAAAAGAACCACAGAGCAACTTTTTTGAAGTTATAAATAAAATATTATTATGTTTTACGAGAAAATACTACTTCAGTCTTTCAAAATTTCAGATTTAATTTAATGTGTTAACTTGCCATTTCTTATTAATTATTTGTGCAATTAATAGCAAATTCTGAGTGAAAAATCTTCCAACACCAAACTTGTAATCTTTTGCATTTCTCAGTAATTGGCAATAAAAAATAGCTTGCTGTAAATGAGCATCTTCAACAGCTCTCTGTTCAACAACAAACGCTCGTCTATTGACCTGAGCGAGACAGTAAATAACATGTTTAGCATGTTCACATTTAATGTCCTATAAACAGCATTGAAACACGTCAAATTCTGAATGTAACCATGAGTCAATATTAGAGCGGAGCACAACGAGAGCAGCAGAGGAAAAGGACTTCTTCCAGACACATTCAAAAACATATATATATATATATATATATATATATATATACTGTATATACGTGTGTATGTATTTCTTTATGTTAAGCCTCTCTATGAGTGTGCTGCTGTTTAAATGTTTGCTGTCATGAAAAGGCTATACAGTGACATCAAAGAAGGGTGCGGAATATAAATTATAACATGTCCATGTTTCTAATCTAAATCTGTGAGAGGGTGGGTGCTGGACAGAAGAGAGATTCATTCATTGGTTCATTCATTCAGTGCTGGTGGACACATGGCTGGAGCGTTTAATAACATCTCGGCCTTCACAGCTCTGTGTCAGTAAACAGACCAAGATCCTCCTGCAAACCGTCTGCAGAACGACAAAATCACACCGTCTTCAACAGCACACTACATGTATACAGAAGACCATTTAACGGAATGGTTCACCTAAAAATAAATTTTTTTCTGAAAATCTACAAATCTACTCATCCTCAGTCCATCCAAGATTAGGATGAGTTTGTTTCTTCATCAGGTTTGTAGAAGTGGAGCATTGCATCAGTGTCTCATCAATGGATGCTCTGCAGTGTATGGGTGCCGTCAGAATGAGAGCTGATAAAAACATCACAATACTCCACAGCACTCCAGTCCATCAGTTAATGTCTTGAGCATTAACAAAAGACAAAAGCTGTGTGTTTTAAAATTTTTAACTGTAAACCGTTGCTTCCAGATTAAATGGTCAATAATCCATAATTCCTCCAGTAAAAAAAAAAAAAACTCCTCTTGTCTCACACATCAAAATCCACTCACATATTTGTTTAGAGGTGTGCAGATTTCTCTCCTGATTCAGACAAGACCACTTTTTCACTCTAGGAAGATTATTATGGACTCATATTTTAGCTGGAAGCAATGGTTTGAAGTTAAAAATATCTTAATAATGGTTTTGTTTTGCTTTTGTCTTCTCCAGATGTTAACTGATGGACTGGAATGTTTTGGATCACTTGTGATGTTTTCATCAGCTGTTTGGACTCTCATTCTGACGGCACCCATTCACTGCAGAGCATACATTGATGAAACACTGATGCAATGCTACATTTCTCCAAATCTGATGAAGAAACAAACTCATACATCTCGGATGCCCTGAGAGTAAGGGCATTTTCAGATTATGTCAAATCACTAAAATAACTAAAAATTACTAAAAATTGTACTTAAATTGAAAGTAAAATAAATCAAGCTAATGTCAAAATGTTAATTAAAACTATAAATAATGCTAAAATAACACTGGATCCCAAAGCATTGTGGGATTTCTTTCTCCATGCACCGACTGTTTGTCTTTAGTGGAAGTTAAATATTAGGTGAACTGCATATAAATACTCAGAAAAGGGAAAGTTTATCCTATTTACGTCTGCAGTTTTCTCAGT
This sequence comes from Carassius carassius, assembly GCF_963082965.1. NCBI lineage: Eukaryota > Metazoa > Chordata > Actinopteri > Cypriniformes > Cyprinidae > Carassius > Carassius carassius. Next base: position 1,953,930 of record NC_081766.1, read on the forward strand.
TTCAATCTCAGAGTTTGTAAAGCTTGAAAAATGAAATAGTAGAAGTTTCGATTTCAAAGTTTTTGCTCATTATAAAATATTAAATACAAACTAGAAGTCAGAAGTCATAATCAGACAGATATCTAGTGTGAAGATTTTCATCCAGACGGTTCGACCCAGTTAAACTTTTCCTCTCCTGTGCAGTAAATACCGAAGGAGGCAGTAAAACGTCTCAGACTCTGATATCTTTGGCTCGATTTGATCTCAACTCTCATTCCTTTGGTGCTTGGGAATGTTTCGTCCCACATCTACATGTCTTTCTTGTTTAAACATCTCAACGGAGAGCTAATTTGAACGTATTCTGTATTTAATGAACTCGTGATTTAATGAAGAAAGAGTTTACAAAAAACAACCACAATCCATTTTCTCTATTACATTCTCTGCATTTACACTAACGACCTCATCCATCCCAGTCCAGCATTCATGGAAGGAGTCTTATAATCATGGCAAAGACATAGGAAGCTCGCAGCAAACATTTCAAGATGTTAAAGACAGAAACATCAGCCGAAACCATGAAAACCAACCTCTTTAATATCTGCACTGGAGTAAACCACTCCACCACTATCTAATAAAAAGCCAAAATAATCCCTCAATATTATCTCAGTTTAAAACATGTTTGTATTTTTCATAACCTATGCAATAAATACAAACACTAAAATACTGATCTATTCATTAATAGTTCTTCATTTAAAATAAATGTAAAATTACATTCTGTTATAATGCAAACATCACAAACACATGTTGATTTGACTTAAAATTGCTTGCACTAGGGCAAGAAATCAAACTCATCTAAAATAGATACAGTACATTAGTCATAAATATTACTCCAACAGCTATACAGAGTGTTTCAAGTTACTAAAAAAAGCTTTGAATTAAATTTCTATAATTAAACCTATTATATAGGCCTTTAAAAATCACCTCCGACCCAAGAGCTTTACATTCTGTGGAAACAGGAAGAAAGAAATATAGAAGGGGGTTATTGCTCTGGTCTCATGTGAAATATTAATGAGATGAAGTAAATAAAAATGCATTTCCTCACCCAGTTAAGATGCAGTTTCTGGTTTGGATGTAAATGCCGGTGTAAATGACCTCACATCGCACAACGTTGTTGGAGAAGTCAGACTCGGGCACCAGGAAGTCTGGATTGACTGTGACCTGGACAGGAAGTGACATGCACATCAACAACGGGATCCCGTTTGGAAATTGTCTCTACATCAGCTTTATATCTCATACCTTGAGAATGTAGTTTCCAGGAGGGATGTCTGTGATGTCGATCCACTGGCAGTCGATGTTGGCAGCGTATGTGTCGTGGCAGCCTGGACTCAAACCCTGAAAACACAGAAATAATATCTCTATGAAACCAAAACACTGAATATGATCAGCACAAATCTGTCTTCTTTAGATTTATTGCTGTTAAAAATAAAATTATTATTTTTTTGTTAATTGAAATTGAGCTAAAATAAAATAAAACATGAGTAGAAAAACTTAAATGGAAATTTGAAATCAGAAATGTATTACAGTTAGTTGCCTTAGCTATAATAGTCCTATTAATAAAAAATACATCAAGCACAAATTCATCTCAACCATGGTTATTACTGTCTAAACTGAAATGATTTTTTTGCTAATTGAAATAAAGCTGAAATAAAATAAAATATAAATATGAAATGAAAATGGTGCAACTAAATGTAATAATTGATGTATGCAAGAATACATCAATAATAATTCAATGATCAGCAATAATGTTTAATCCAGGGTTATTATCAATAAAACTAAAAGTGTTACTATTTATTTAATGTTAATTGACGGAATGGAAATAAAATTAAATTAATTATAAAATAAGATGTAAATATGAGATTTAAAAAAAAAACTTTAATTAACTGGAAATAAATAAAAACTAAAACTGATATAAAAATAAATCAAACCTAAATAGTAATATAAAAAACTAATGAATAAAAATGACCAAAAAATATCATAACATTAACTTAAAATTATAAAATTTAAAATATAACAACAAAAACTAATCCAAAATATAAATAAAAACTTTAATAGCATATACATACTAATAAAAAATAACACTGGTATTGTAGTGTTATTGAGATTCGATTATAATTTTCATTAATATTTTGAGTGGAAATGTTTTTAAGTGAACTATAATAATGCTGCTGTGCATTGTGGGAAACTGTGATGTGTGTGTGTTTGTACCTGTGTGTGTGCGGTGCAGGCATATCGGCGGTGAAATCCAGGATCACAGCCCGTATCTTCCAGACAGAAACTGGCCTTGTGACCCTCAGCGACCTTCAGTCCGGTGTTGATGTCCAGCAGATCATAGTGACTGAACGCATCCATGCTGTGATAATGCCTGTTAGAAATCACAAAGATCATGCACTGCCCATGTGTTATGATTAACTCCTCTATTAATACATACACATAATGATTTGAACAAATACAGTAATCCATTGAAATGCATCACATACATAAGATTTATAAAACTCATAATACTAAAAAATTTAACTTTGTAATGTATTTTATAATATTGTGCTGATTTTATAAGAAGCATGAATTGCAGTGAATGCATTGCAGTAGGGTTTTTATTATTTATAATTTTATCATAATTTATAATCACATCACCTATTTGCTGAATGAAATCCAATACTTGTTTCTTACTAATTTTGGGCTGCTGATTTTAAAAATACTTCTTGTTTTGCAGCAGCAAGTAGCACTTTCAGACAAAATATGTGCATTTCATAGCATTATTGCTTTCGACAAGTATTTGTGCAGTGAAGAAGTCTCATATCATCCCATAATCAGCAGAAAAACACCCCCCACACACAATTCCTGTCTGAATCTGAGCCAGATCACAACTATCTGTTCAATTCTAAGCCCGTTTTCACATATATTACATTATTTGGCAAAGAAATGAGCCTCATGTTTTCTGTGTTGATTTAGTAAGTTTTTTTTTGCAAATCATCTGATTTTATTTAAAGATGCATGGCTGTGTAATCACTAGAATGATAATAATCAGACTCTCACTGATGACAGCTGTGCCACTCCCACTGATGTCTGGGTTTGACGGGCAGAAAGTCAGTCGTTCCCATGTTTCTGACCTTCTGTGGGAAGCGCAGCAGAACCCTGTAGTCGATGTCTCTGACTGTGGGTCTGTATGCAGATCTGAAAGATGAAAGACAGCAGAAGATGAGCTCATGGATTATTGGGTCACGAGAGTTCATGCATCACAAAAAAAATACATTTGCATATATTTTTAGCAAAATAGACCAACATTCAAACCATGCAACATTTATTTTGTAGGGTACACTACGCCTGCTTCAACTGTCCAGTATGGCAAGAAACTGCAAACTCAACATATTGTGACCAAAAAATGTATTTGTACAATGTCTGAACATCATTGCATAAGACAAAAAACTCAAAGCAAGATCTTTTTTCTTCACTAACGTTCACTTTTTATGATTTTTGAATTCTATGTGTGTTTGAATCCGCTGGTGTTTTAGTGATTTTAGTTAATGTATAAATTTAAGTTCACACCAGGGTCATAGTAGAAGAAACCACAGGTGGTTACAATTATGAATGAAATCATATGATGCATTATAAGGTTCTTAATTAATGTGTTAAAATACTTTTATAATGCATGAAGGCTTCAAGTAAAGTGTTACACTTTTAGAGTCAAATGTTTAGCTTTGTTTGTGAAAAAAATGAAATTTCTTTGATATTTTGTATCTAGTGCAATGGTTTTCAGACATTTTTAACCCACGTTGTGTTCTGGTCTCATGTCTTAAAATTGTCTCATTATGCTATATTATGTTTTTATCAGCTTGTTTTCTTTGAATTAGCACGTTTTCTGTTTCTTTTTGCAACTGACTGGCTATCTGAGCTTATGTACCTCATTGCCCAAATTATTCACAAATAATGCCTTTTTTCACTTAGAAACTGATGCACATAAATTCAGATGATATAGTATAATATTATAATAAATCAATTCAGGGATATCTGCTCTTAACTCTCTTCAACACTGAACAAACTGATGTCTCATTATTTTTATTAAAGCAAAACGGGCAAAAGTCCATGTTCTTTGGAGAGAGTTAGACTATGTTTGATAGTTTGATCAAATGCATTTACATGAAGTGTACAACGAGTCTAGTTTCAAATACATCCAACATCCCTACAATGGGGTTCTGGGTTGAAAATCTGGAAATGTTTGAAAAAATAAAAAGTTGATTTAGGAAAAAATGCTGTCATTAAAGCAAAAGAGAGACACAAAACATACTATTAAACGTTCTTTAATTTTAAATACATGTTAAATAAAAATGCTGTCATAAATGCAAAAGACAGACTATACTATAAAATATTTACAGTTATAGGATCATACGTAAAAATAAAATAAAAAAACTCTTTATGTGATTTATGATCGGAACTAAATTAAATAGGTAATTTAGCGTGACTTAAGTGTCTAAAATGCTTGTTATGGTCGCTATAAATCCACATGTACTCATAACGCACCGCGCCAGGCAGTTCTCCTCCGCCGCGCACCGGAGCGCGTACATCTGGACGCGCTGGATGTATGAACCTGCCTGGATGGAATATGGATCTGGCACGAGATCAGGAAGACCTATAGAAGAGCACAACACAAACATAATGTTTTAAAGAAAGCACACACATCTCCCGAGATGCTGAGGCTAAAACCGTCTATTGCGCGCAGCTCACCGTTTTGGAAGTATCCGGTGCCGTAACCGGTGCCAGGCGGCGGGCGGCGCGGGATGACCGTCCTGCCTCCAGGCGGGTAGATGTTATAATAAACTGTATTCCTGTTTCGCGGATCATCTCCTGCCATACTTTCAGACGTGGTTCCCTGCTCCACATTTGGAGTTTGCGCTCTGGAAATCCCCGCTTCATTATAGCTTCCGTTAGTTAAAGTGTTTGAATTCTCTCTGGGTGCTTCCAGGTGTTGGAGATTGGCAACCGCTGGAGACCTCCGTGCGCTATTATCCCCGTGTGCCGGGGTTATTCCGCCGCCGGAGTATTCAGACGTAGCGGTGGCGGTGGATCTGGTTCCTGGAGGTGCTCTGAGCCGCTGACGCACCTTCATTTGTCTGGCGCCAGGCGCGCGGCTGTTGGCCGCGATGTATTGCATGCGGTCCCGACCCAAGAGCGCGGTGCTGCCGCTATTAGTGCTCACAGAATCGGACGCTTCCATTCGAATTTGCGTGGTTCTGTCTGTCCTGGACTGTCTTCTGGACGTCACCGGTGCTTGGTACTCCGATCCGGTGCTCATTAAACTGAACACCTGGCCGTTATTCACCCATTGGATCCGGTTCCTCCAGGGCGCGGAGTGTTGCGCGCTGATAAAGTTATTAAGTCCTTGAAGTAAATAGAAAACCAAAAGCAGGTTTGGCATCTTGAGATTAATTTTAGAGCTGGACGGTCACTGATATGGGCTCCCAGCACAGATGTTCCTCCGCCAGTGAATGATGCACTCTGAGGCGCGTAAACGGCATAGTCCGGATCTTCCTCGAGATACTGGAAACGGACCGAAGGACCGCGGACGGACATTTATCAAATTGTGGGAGCCCACGCGCGCATGCACAGGCAGGGATACGCGCGCTTAACTCTCTCCTCGCCGGACAAACTGGTGGCTCATTAGTTTCGCTAAAGCAATGCAATAATAACTAAATGAATAAATAAAAACTACATAAGTAAATAAAAAATAAAAGAAACACATTTAGTTAAAATGCTTTAATTAAAGCAAAATAAACAAACAAAATATTATGAAACGTTTTGTTTATGGGAATTATACTTTTTTATAAGTTTTTTTAGATTATACATTTTTTTTTTTGAATTCTTAAAAAAGAGAGACACACACACACAAAAAAAAAAAGAGACACAAAACAAATACTAGTTTTGTAATGTGTGGGATATGTGTGTGTGTGTATATATATATATATATATATGGGCCTATATGTTTATAAGGACTGTGCGGGATAATAATACTATAAAACCTTCCATAATTTAAATGTAAGCATATATTCAACAGGATTGTGGGGGTGTCATTAAAGCATTAAAGCAAAAGTGTGTGTGTGTGTGTGGGGGGGGGGGGTCTGTTATTAAAGCAAATGAGAGACACAACACAAACATTTAGGATTTTGAAAGAAAAGTTAAAAAGACAGATCTTTATAAATGCTAATTATGTATATACTGTATGTATGAGAATACAAAATTACAATCTAAGTGCATAAAGATGTATACGTTTTTTCAGGATTCTAAAAACTAACTACAAACCAATATTTGGTCCTACACTGGTTAGCCCTAGTTTTAGTTTAATGTAGGTTCAATCTGCAGCCCTGCTCTCCATGATGGTGTATTTCATTGGCTATTCCATTTTATTTTCTGTTGAAAACTTTTTATAACAGTTGAGTTCTATTTGCCACTGTATATTTGTAGAAAGACTCTGCACATTGGTATTCTGGTGAGATGTTTGTGAGACTGAGAGAGTCCATTAGATGGCAGCACACTAACAGAAAACACACAGACTGAAGTAGATTCATGTCATCAAAATTCAACATGTCATGTCAGCAATTCATGTCTCTGCCAGTGATTGTTTATATTGGTCTCAAACATCCATTCAACAGCAATAACAACACACTGACACACATTAAGAAGAAAATTACTGTATAAAAAGCTAGGGAAAAAGTGTTTTTCATATTTTCAAAACAATATTTTTAAATGCTATAATTATTATTATTATGTTTAATTAATTCATAATTGTCTCATAATTTAAATTAGGCTGAAAATCCCTTATAAGGTTAATAATAACAGCAGGTTCCCAACAAGGTTATTATCAATAACTAAAACTAAAACATAATCATCATTGTTATTACTTGAATTAAAATAGAAATTGAAATAAACTTAAATATAATATTTTTGTTTAGTTTAATTATAGTCTAAATAAACATAATAAAAACTATTTAGACAAATGAAAAAAGCAACACTTGAAACATAAAGAAACATAAAATTACTTAAGTTTAAAATGAAACAATAAAAGTACTAACTACAAATAAAATAAAAACCTAAACTAAAAGAGATTTAAAAAAAAAAATATATGACAAAAGCACAACAAATTGCTAAAACTAATTAAAAGTTTAATTAAATATTTAAAAAAAAATAAATAAAATAAATAATAATAATGATGAAAAACACTGGTTCCATGTGTCAACTTACCCCAGATAACATGAAAAATGGTATTTGATGCTTTGTTAACTGCAGTTACTATATTATACTTTCAGTTTAACATTTGCATTGGTTTATACAGGCTAGTTTTACACATTTTGGCGTGAGTTTTTGATGCATTTACACAGGTTTGACCAGCAGGCGTCAGTGATCAGATTTAACTGAAATAAAAAGCTTTTTTAACATTATACAATCTACCATTCAAAAGCCTGGAGTCAGTATAATTGTACTTCTTCTTTTTTTTCTTGCGGTTATAGGAATTATTACCTGTATTTAGCAATAATGATGAATGTTACAAAAGGGTTCTATTTCAGATAAATGCTGTTCTTCTGAACTTTTTTATTCATCAAAGAATCCTGAAAAAAATATTCTCAGCTGTTTTCAACATAATAATAATAATAAATGTTTTTTGAGCAGCAAATCAGCATATTAGAATGATTTCTGAAGATCATGTGACACATAAGACTGGAGTAATGATGCTGAAAATACAGCTGTGCATCACAGAAATAAATTACATTTCACCAGATATTCAAATAGAAAGTAGTTATTTTAAATAGTAAAAATATTTCACAATTTTACTGCTTTTGCTGTAAAATAAATGCAGGGCGGATGAGCAGAAAACATAAAAAATCTTACTGTTCAAAAGCTTTTTGACTCGTAGTGTATAATAACCCAAGTTAGGAAGCATATTCAGTTTCGCATTCCTTGTATGTGTCACTCAGTCAAATCTTAGTACTTGGAAAGCCAAACATGGCCAGAGCTGCTGATAGAGTAACGTGACACTGCGAGCAGGAATAGAAATGAGCTGGAAACACCCCTGACATCCTCCATAAGAGCAGAGAGCCGAGCAGACACTCACACTCCCTCCACAGAAGAGACTAAGATACAGTTTAGACTACAGTAAGTATCAAACATTACATTGAGTCTTTACTTGTGTGTCTTAAAGTGCCAAATGTGTAAAACAAACCACAAGCAGAAGCCTTGCTTTCCACCAGGTTTTGGACATTGTATGTACAGTAGCGAATAAACTCCGAGTCTTTGGCGCTCCTGGTTGTTTCTCTGTTGGGTTTGTTGAATAAAATCTTCCCCGTGTTTCCTCCCGACATCAAACTAACGCTGCTACGCTTTGAAATTATTTCATTCGTAAATCTAGGTGTCCAGAGCTGCACTGATCTTTGTGTGATTTCACCAAGATGGCCTTTAATGGTTTGAGCACAAGATTTCCCAAAAGGAATATATTTCCACACAACTGATGCAGAAACATTATTCTTCGAGGAATTGCCATCTAAATGATAGAGCCTATAATAAGGGCTGAAGGTCACCTTTAATTTACTTCTGGAAGCAGGTGAGAAAACGCATTTTTGCCATTCAAGGAGATACTGTACGCAGCATAAACGAGCTCTCGGGCTTGTGGATCATGGAATATGTGACTTGCAAGGGAGAATAGTGCAAGCGGATTGCCAGAATGGATGTATGATCTATAATCCGATGAACAAAATGTTTATTTGTCTCATTTTGAAGCATCAACCTTGTGCGTAAAGCGCGCGTCTCCAAAGGCGCGCAAGGATTATCATGTGCGCAAACGAGAAAACTATTACAGCAAAACATTAATTGAACTAGAAGAAAAAAACAGCACTTGCATTTGTAATTGGGAAAATATACTTCATGTACATATTATATACTAGTGCTTCTGTATGAGAAAAGCGCGTAAATGCATTACTATTATTTATTTACTTCTGTAATTATTATATACACCTAAATATGCCAGTCAGTTCAACAGTAAATACAGTTTTTAATTTATTTAGTTTTAGTGAATATATTTACAGATATTTAAAATGTTATTTTAATATCTAGCTATTTTGTTGCTATTTGCATTAAATATGTATCATAACTCTAACATTTTGTTTTTAGTAAACTATATAATTAAATTAATTATTTACAGATTGAAATATGAATTAATTCTGTTTTAATATGCACTGTGTTGCGATTTAAAAAAAAAAATAAAACTATAAAAATAAACTGGACAAATATGCTATGAATAAATGCTATATATTTCTATGTTATCCACGACAACAACATAAATATAAATTGTTTAAAATGTAGGACTTATTTAAAACAAACAAAAAACAACAACTAAAAGAACAAAAAATAAATAAAACTAATATAACCAAGCAAGTATTTTCGTATAATAAGACATTATTTTTTATTAATATAAAACACTTGTTCAACACTTGTTCAGGAGCCAAGTGTCAGCAGGAATGCATGCAAGTTTTTACTTGCAAACACGAAAGCGCGCGAACACGTGTGTGGATCATGCGAGATATATATATATATAAACTTGCATGCATTCCTGCTGACACTTGAAGGCCGCAATGTCCAAATTTGTCAGTGTCCATACTCCCTCATTTAAAGCGTCCCGGAGACCCATGAGTCTGTGTCACGTGGTCTGCATTAACCCGAGACACGTAATAAACTGCTTCTCATCTAGAAATAAAGGAAGATGAAGATTTACAACAAAACGAAAACCAGTTTGAATTTGTTGCTCGTGCACACTGGTCAGCAGTGACCTGGTGCCTGTCCTGTTGGTAAGCCAGACCAAGTTAATCTAGTAAAGCAGGGTTGGGTCTGATACTAAAAAACCAGTAAACCACCACCTGTCCAAAACTCGATATATGCTGGTTACTAGCACATATTTTATAAGACAATTAAATATATCTATTTTTTATGGTAATATGATAATATAAAGTATTCAACATTTGCCTATTGATAATTAGAAATATAATTTTGTAATGATAAGCATATCTCTAGTTTGTTCCATGAAGTATTTAATTTTATTGAAATTGAAATTAATAATAATAGAAAATACAAAATACTAAAACAGTAAACATATTGACAAATATATATATATATATATATGTGTGTGTGTGTGTGTGTGTGTGTGTGTTTATATATACATTTTATGAATGTTTATATTTCATATATAATACACACACACACACACACACACACAGATTACATAACTCCAGTAATTCAAGTTTATTTGTTTATAACGCTTTTTACAATACAAATTGTTACAAAGCAACTTTACAGAAAATTACATTTCTACAATATTTAGTATTATAATAATTTATACAGTAATATTGCATAAAGGTTTAATTAAAGATTAGACATTTATACTAATAATTTAAAAGATATCAGTGTCTCATGTGGTCCCTTGTATATCCACACAAACAATAATACTATATGAAATTTCTTCTGAGTATTTATATGCTCTCTAGACACTAATACTAGTAGTTCCTAATAATCCAGGACAAATAATAACAAAAATAATATACTTGAAATGTCGTTGTTCGAAAGTGTCAGGTTCTATTAATAATCCACAAAGATGCCTCACACATTTCCAATGCTGTCGCTCCTCAGCTGTCTCAGATATGAGGGTGTGTTACAACAAATTCAGCACACAAGTCCCTCACACACACATCATTTCCTGGAGGCTCACAAAGAGCAGTTGAGTCTAAATGTCTAAAACTGCGATTGAAAAGCATACGAATATCAACTCGCATTTCAACTAAAATAGGAAAAGCTGAGCTACAGCTCTGCTACTTTTTTGAGGTCTTGGTGACAAACCATGACGTTGGAGACGTTCTCACCTTTCCTCCAGCCATTCCTCGTGGTCCAGGGTCTGATGGAGTTACAGTGTGACACGGACTTGAATCTGTTAGAGATCAGAGCATGCACATCTATTTACATCTCACAGAAGCCCTTCTCTTCTGACACTGAAGGCATGTCACCTAAATATAACGGCTCACACACATAACCATGCTCTAGACTCCTGACAATGCATCAGCAGATACCCTCCAATCCAGTACAGTCATAGAAATGCTTTCCAATCTGTTGGACAACCTGCAGGACTGCAAAGAGATCAAATGGAGAGCAAACAGGGACTCGTGCTTCAGAAGTGATCTCAACAATCTGTGCTCAGATTTGCTAAGACAACACATTTGTATTCAAGCCAGAGATCTAAATATAAACGTAAACATTTCTCATTTAAATTCTACATCTGCCACAACTATTGACTTCTGTTGGGCCGTTTCTGTAGCTCAAGTGGTAGAGCATTGCGTTACCATGCGCAAAGTTTTTATTTATTTTGTAAAATATAAAATTGGGAGTTTGAATCCCTGGGAACACATGTTAGGAAAAATTGCTAGACTGAATGCAATATAAGTCGCTTTGGATAAAAGCGTCTGCTAAATGCATTCATTTAATTTCTACAATTTATAAACGTTCAAATTTGTAGCTAACACAGTAGTTTTGTCTTGTTTTCAGGTACAAATATTTAAACATTCTTAAATCAAGGTACATTTACTTATGCAAAATAATGTAAGATAGACTTGTTTTACAAAAATAAATAAATAAAGTAAAAGTTTTTTTCTTTAAAACAATATCCTATCAAAAATGTATTTACAATAAATAAATTAGCAAACTAAAATATGTTTAACGAAGTATTTATGTAAATGCATTTTCTAACAGTATTTTTTTTATTTATTTTGTAAAATATATATTTAAAATATAAATATATATATTTTTAAAGCATATAAGAACTACATTCACATTTAAAGAAAAACGTAATTTGTCATCTATAACAAATAGATGAATAGAAATCAGCGAAGGCCGCAAACATTGATACTAAAATGAGACAAAACTGAGATAACCTTGAAGCCATAAAAGCTCTCACAGCTCACAGCGAACATGTTTGTCATTCGCTCCTGGTATTAGATTCCAGTCTGCATGAACAGATGCCAGTATAGAGGCCTACTGTTACACAACACGATCACAAATGATGTCCGTTTCCATTCCTCTATTTATTATCATGCATCAAACACTATTAAAGTGCTTTCTGTTTATTGATATTACTTAATATTATGGCACAAAAAAAATAGTTCACTGTACCATAGACACAAATCCATGCATAAAATAAGGAAGGGAAGTTTCTGATTGTTTGTGTGCAATGAATGTACTTCAATAAAGTTTAGTAGCCTTTTGACATTTCAAACAAGCTATAAATACCAACACACTGACCTTGTGTCTGAGCTGTTATATGGCTTATAAAACTTTGAATAAATGCTTGAATAAATGTAAACCCAGAACCAACATTGCTATACCAAGTATTTTGCCAGAGTAGTTTTTGATGTAGTAAGTGAAGGGATATAAATATATCAGGAAATAATGAAATAAACAATGAAATGTACAGTGACATGTAAACATAAATAAACAAACTAAAATGAGAACTTGCAAAAAATGCCCTAGAATTTAATATGGGCTAAATTAAATAGCCTTCAATTAATAAATATACAACACATAAGCATAAAGGGTGTAATGTTCTTTTTATGAAGAATGAAAATGACACAAAATATGATACACTGGGAAGTAAATCAACAATAACAGCATGAAATGCATATTTACTGTATATTTATTTCAACATTTTTATTAAATGATTTGATTCAATATTTAGTTTTTCCCATTACAGTCCTCCATCAAAGTCCAGAAACTCAAATCATAAAAAGTTTGATCTTTTCTACACATGTCCCAATGTTGAGAATGAAAGCACAACACAGATTTCTGTTCTGATTGAAGATGGTAGAGCTTTGGCTCATTTATAAATGCCATAAACTGTTCGTCTCAGGGAATCCAAGAGAGTAATGCTTGTTTTTAATAAAACAAAGTTACATAGAGCAATATAAAATCACAGGCTTTTGCCATCAGTTTTAAAATAAGTTAGTATTTATTTACAAAATCCATCTAGTGGCAGAAGCTATTTACAGTTCTATACACACACCATCTTCATTCCAACTAAAGAGATGCTGCAAAGAGAATAAGGAAAATAGATATGAAAAACATCTTTCCAATGATGCACGTCATACAGTAAATAATAAAGGATGGAGGATCTTACCTATAAGACGTTCAACAGCGAGTTCTGAATGCCTTCATAAACTTGGTCATAGAGCTCGTCTTTTGTTCTCATTCCGTCCAGACATTCTGCAGATAGGAATCATGCATGTGAGTTACAGATCACAGAATGCCTTTTTAACGCTAGATTGGTTGACATACGTATATCTAGTCCGCTGTTTTCCATCTCAAGCCTGTGTTTCAAGTACATGGGCCACACGTGGCCATCGAACAGACCAGGAGGGTCAGGAACGGTGTAAGTTCTCATACTGAAATAAAGGAGACGGATTTGTTCGAAAACCAGCTAAGAATCATCCTCAAACATCTGATCTTAAAAAGCCATTCTCACCTTCTTCTTCTTTTGCACTCCCCGTATGGAATGGTGACATAGTAGCACTTGCTGTAGACGTCAAGCAAAGGCCTGGAGGTGAAAACAAGAGGAAACCATCAAGCTGAATAAAACCATTAAGCTGAATAAACCCAACAAGTCTTAGAAGACTCCTACTTGTAGTTATAAAGAAGAAATCCCTCTATAATGAGTATGTGGATCTCACGCTCAGGGTCCGAGCCGTCAGATTCGGGTGAAACGCTCACGCCGTGGGAACGTGCAAACTTCACCGGGTTCTCCATCCATCCCTTAACCGTGTTCACCATGGCATCCATGTCCAAGGCGGTCATCACTACACAAGGAGACAAAGAAGACAAAGCGTGTCTCACATGCTTGGATAACCAAAAGTAAAATAATCCATTGAAGACTTTATCTCTTCTAATTGTCCTTTCTCTTTTTAAGGGATGTTAATAATTAATATAATAGGACTGTGAGACAAATTTACACTACCAGTCTAAAGTTTGGACACGCTTATTTTTTATTACTGCTATTTTAGAGTAATAAAATGATTAAAAGAACATCTTTGTCTAGCGGCTGTTCTCACTCTAGATGCTCATCTTGGGATGCTTTTAAACACTAATGAAGGAGGAACATGTATAATGATGAAGAAAATCTAATTCATTCACACACTCTCAGAAAAAAAGGTACTAAAGACCTTTTTAAAAGACACACCTTTGTACCTAAAGAGTCGATATTGGTTCCTTAAAGGCACATAATAATAGCTAAAGTTTACATATCAGTACCTAAAAGGTACAAAAGTGTACCTTTTGAAACGGTACCACCCCAGTGCAAGCCTTTGTACCTTTTTTCTGAGATTGCAGGCTGTTTATATTCACCTACAGAGAACATTTCAATCATTAAGTGTGTCCAGACTTTTGACGTGCAATGTAAGAAAAATAGTTTTGCCGGGTTTTAGGATTATGTTACTATAATGCAGAATGTTTATGAAAAGGTGGGAATACGTTACTGTTTCTCTTCCCACAGCGAAAGCCATTCTTACCATCCCATTGTTTAAAGCCGTCCTCCCCGAGCTCTATTTGATCCTGGGGCTGCAATAACAGTGACCAATAAAACAAAAAGGTGTGGGTCGCTCAGGCAGTGCTGGTCCCACCTGGACATGTGACGCCAAGCCCTCAGGCTAGTCCTCTAAAATCATCTTCAGTTTCAACTTAATTTGGTTTCAATGCACCAAATGCGCAGTTATGCATTCACTGGACTGAATTATCTCTATCAGCATGTTCTTAGGAGAGAAAGAAGAGCCTCTAATGACAGTTAGGAATGTGTGTGTGATGCACTTAAGAGGTGTTATTAAATATATCAGTATGGGTGCTTGGAGTGAATGGTGGTATGAAGGTTGCCAGATCCTCTCACATGCCACAGAATGATAAATGCATGAGCAAGATAATCATATGGGTGGAATTAGGAGTTTAATGCTGCGAATGAATGCCTGCTAGACTCATTTATGGGTGTTTGAGGTTGGCTGTCCAGGAGAACACCAGCATATGGTTCATGAACCACAATATGGACAATGGATCCATAAATACAACAAATGACTAAGTCCTACTGTAAATGTCTTTACCTTTTCTGTTCCTTGGAAATGCGGTGGCATTAATAACATTAAGTATTTAGACACTTTAATCAAACGTAAAATGCATTAAATTGATTGCATTAGATGGTTTTGTTATCTGTAATGCAACAGCATTCACACATTCTTAAGTTTGTCTTAAATGTCTAAATACTTCTTAAAGGGGCCACACAGTATATCTCTATATAAATGAAGAAGTAAACACTTTAAGTTAAAATTGTGGGATCTGTCCATACCTTGAAAAAATCATCCTGATGTACAACACAACAGTTTGGTAAGTTCTTTATGAGTCTTCCCGTCAAAGTCGTCTTGCCTCCATTGGTCACACTGTAAAAGACGGATTACACGTGTATTAAATGATGATATCGTACAATAGAAGTGCAATATGTGGCTCTTGTGTATTAGCCTACTCACCCTCCTATTCCAATAATGAACTTCATTCTGATCCCTTTTGATCTTGGTCTTCGCAGTAGGACACTAGCAAAGGAATCGCTTCCTTTAGTTGCAGTCGGGAATGCTTTCTCTCTCCCTCTCTTTACTATTTCATTGATCGACTAGTCTTTCGCTCTCATTATATAGGCGGCCAGGCTTTGCGTCACGTAGACGTAAATCGCATGCCTATCGAGGAACCAATCAGCGTTTGAGCCGTCCTGCTCATTTGCATATTTGCACCTGTTCCACCTGTCGCTGCGCTTCAGTCGAGGGTCGCGCGCGCGGTGGGGGCAGATCGAGACGACGGCGCTGCTCTCAGGGGCAACTAAAGAGTGGAAATATACCACTAAACCATGCCAGCTAGCACACAGTTTGTGTTTAACGCGCATTTCAAACACTACCGAGATGAAGGACGTCAATAAACGCAGGTGTAATGGAATAAACACTTAAGATTCATAAATCAAAATATTCTAATCAAGATATTTTGCTTCATACATATTCAATTGTATAATCAATGCTTTGAAAAAAACAGACTAGAAAAGTAATAATTTAGCTTATATTAATACTGAAGATTGATCATTTTATTATTAATACAATTGTGTATTTTTATAAATAATTTTATAAAATATTATTATTATTATATGTAACCTGAGCTCCCTTCACCATAATTAGTACAAAAAATAAAGTTCAAATAATAATTTGCATTGCAAAAAATAATTAAGTAATAAAATAATAATAAATAAAGGAATAATTTTTATTCCAAATAAATAACGGTGATATCATTATTTTAAGAAATAAAATGTTTTTTTAATTTGTCCTCAAACTTCTAGCTGTGATATGACATACAAGTATAATATATTTGTTCCTGAATGCACAGTATGTGGTACACTTGTTTCTTCAATACCTTTGTCTCCACATTATTTCTGCCCTACATTTCATGGGTCATTTTACTGTGTGAACTCCAGTCTGGCCAGAATCCCACATGTGATTATTCATTTTCAACATCATCAAGTACTTACACAGAATATTTAAGCTTGTCGTTTAAGAAAGAGAGAGAGAGAGAGCTGACTGTAAGAACAGAGCTATGATTGATTTATGTTTTATGTTTGTTAGTATGCATTCAATTTGGATGGTTGTTAATCATTATGGAAGTGCAGATCTCAGAGCCACATGTTAAATAAAGACAAGACATGTGCGTGGTATTTCAGTATGTTTCCTCTTATGATACTTGACCATCCTGATCAAATTGTTTCCAATTACCTGACTCGTCTTGTTGGAACACTGTAAGGGAACTTTCCTCCTGGACTGAGGTGAATAGTTCCATACTTAATCAGCTCTTAGCGGACGCAGCCAAAGAGCTATATTTGGCATGATGTCTATGTAGGACACGGTACAAATGCTTCTGATGCAACTCACATAAATACCAGACTATCCGTTTAATATCAAAAGACCTGATGGCAATAGCTCTGTTCCAAAACCTTGTAAGCCTATACATAGATAAATACATAAATTGCTTTGAAAATGATCAGTTTTTCCAGCTTGACTTTACTTGACTCTTGAGATTTCAGACAGCATGAGGTGACGAAGCTCAGGTTGCATTAGTTTCTAATGTTTTGTTTCTGACATCCTGAGATCAGATGTATTAACACAAGAGTGTGTGAGTAAATGACTCATGCATGACTCACCTCATTCCTGACCCACGAACAGCTCACAACATACGCCTGCATACTGAATTATAGACACACTTTAACCTTTGGCCCTCAAGCAGTAAAAATAAAACGTAGAAACTTCCGTTACTCGTGGAGGAACATTGTTTTGGTTTTTATGTGAGTTCGGCTCCGCTATAACGTGTGGATTGATCTGGTGTTTCTGTTGGTGTGATCATGATTACAGGGGCCTGTTTCAATAACAAGGTTCAACCAACTCTGAGTTGACTTAGCCTGAGATCGAAACCCAGAGATTTTCTCATTTCAGTGTTAACATGCTGAGAGTTTTAACTTAATCTCCTTTCTGAAACGGGCCTCTGATCAACGCTTTATCAGAGCAAACACTAACAACATCAAAACTCAACCAATAACGAAACAAAGGCTGGAAAGCATCTTACTGTATTCAGTATATGCTGCTGTTGTTTTGACTTGTTCAGTTGTTTTATAGTGCTACAAAAGTTTGACCACGCTGACATTATATAACGATAGCTATTCATATCATATAATCGTGAAAATTGCATTAAGCTTTTTATATAAGCAAATAAACTAAAATATTAACTGGTTTAGAGATTGGCATTTTACCTAAGTAAACATTGTTTTGCAAATCTATTTAATGCACAACATGATTAGTGTTTTATTACAGGTTCCAACAGTTTTGCTTGCAAACACTTTTCGCTTCGAGGTTCAGACGAGGTTAAGTGAAAACTCTGAGTATGTTAACCCTGAAATGAGGAAAACTCTGAGTTTCTCATCTCAGGCTTAGTCAACTCAGGGTTGGTTGAACCTCCTTATTGAAAAGGAATCAAGAGACTATAATACATAGTTTGACAGTTAAATTGACCTTTTATTAATTATCACATCATCGATGTTAACAACTCATTCACTTATTGCATATCTTATGATACAGATGATTTACACACAGTACACTGTTATACAGTCTAATAATGTACATTATACAATAATGTGGCTTTAATTATCCCTTCAGAAAACATTATGAGCACTTGCATACTGATTGGTTAATCCAAATCACATTTCAGTATTAATATTTGTTAAAAACCACTGTTTTTTTGTTAGTTCATGTAATTCAGGTCCATTAAATAATGCTAACAGATACATTTTTTTAATTTTAACAATGTATTGACATCTATGGAGGACCTTACGCGTGAGAATAAATAAATATAAAAATACGGCTACAAATAAATTAAGAACATAATAAAATAAAGGCGATATTTAGGATAATTTTAATTGTATCATTAAAAAACTTGTTTTTGTAAGTCATTTATTCCTTTATTTATTTTTCGATTATTATATTTATTTATTTTATTTTTATTTTATTTATTTTTGCAAGCTTGTCCTCCATACAGAAATTAACAACTTTAGTGTGCTTTAATACAATGCTGTAGTTAATTTAATTATTAGTTTATTTTAACTGATGCAGTTCACAAATGATAACAAGTAGAACCTTACTGTAAATTGTTCTTGAAACATTTGTTATAAGAACTCACTGAATCCTCTCTCTGTACCCATAAGATATTATGAAGGGAAGGAAAATAAGCTCCGCCTCCTGTGACGTCACAATCGGGAAGTTTGAGTTGGAAGCACACAAGTTTGTACCGCAGAGCTGCATGAAAGAGTCTATGTACCTGGTTTACTTCCAGTGAATCCAGACGACTCTCTGAGTCCAACACTTCTGCTGTGTTTGGAGTATCATACTACAGTGCTTTTTCTACAGTATGCATATTGTGCATGGAGTTTTCTGTATGAATACTGCATTGCACAATGAAACACACTCAACTTGATCTTCAATTTCTAGTGGGATGAAAAGTAAATCATATCAGCCATAAATGTTAAAATCTTGACTCATTTGATTAGACCGACAAAGATTAAGACATTTTCAGATATAAGTGCATTAAAATGAGTTGAATAAAACATGCAATACAATGAGGTCTTGTGACAGCAATATAGCAGTAAGAAGCATTTATCATTGCATACTGTTCCAAATATGCTTAAAAAAATAAGTATGCATTGTGCATACTATGCAGTATGCCAGTATTCCATTCGGAACACAGCCCCTGACACTTAATAAGCACAAATATTACAGTTGTAAAGTTCCAGTGAACATGACCTGCTGCCAGTGACACACAGTATACAGTTCACTTTATGAGCACATGACCTCCACATACTGTCATCTCATGTGGCATACTGTTTATTTACTTGGATGAGTTTAAAAGTCAACATGAAGGTCAAGCTTTTTTTTAATAAAATCCTTATTTGCTATTATTGCTGTACACTAATATTATTATTGCTTAACATCCATTGAACTGCTGTATTAAAGGAATAGTCCACCCAAAAAATTGCTGAATATTTGCTTAATATGTCCTCACCCTCTGGTCATTCAAGATGTAGATGAGTTTGTTTCTTCGCCAGATTCGGAGAAATGTAGCATTGCATCAGTGTCTGCAGTGAATGGGTGCTGTCAGATTGGACTCTCATTCAGATGGCACCCATTCACTGCATGCACTGATGCAATGCTACATTTCTCCAAATCTGATGAAAAAACTAATTCCCCTGCATCCTGAATGGGCTAATTGAACTATCCCTTTAACCAAAATGTTCGGCAACAGCCCAAAACTATGACTAAATAATTTTTGGTGCTTGGTTGTTTTTTATGTCAAGTTGTCCAATGAAAGATTATGAAGGCAAACAGGATTTCATGTTAACTTTAAACCTGTAAACTGCTGCATTATGTAACAGGCTGAATGCGTTTCCCATCAAGTTAAAATCGTGCTGGTATTAAACATCCCAAGTTTTACATCTGTACAACAGAAATGACTGTTACACAAGATGTTTGAGTTTGCACAATGTTCCTCTTCAGTCCTCTTGTACACATTTACTCGTTGTACACGTTCCCGCTGTGGTCCAGGTCAAAGATCAGTGTGTATCGAAAAACTTCAGAAAGAGTGTCACAAACATTGTTGTGTTTTGAGATGATGATGATTGTGTTCATCTGCTGAACATGATTGTTCTTTAAAATCGAACATTTTTGGAAAATGGCATGCACAGATGAATCAATCGCCTCGAAGTGTATCTGTAAATGAGAAAAATATCATTCACAATCACTATATTTATCATTTAATTTATTTATGATTTTAGGACTATCCAATAATCCAAAGGTCATCGAAAAAGTATGTACGGTATGCATTAGTTTTGTTTAAAAAAAATGGCTAAATAGAGTAGGATTTATTGTTTTTATTTCAGTTTTAGTTAAGTGCATCAAATTAAACTGAATGAAATTATATGAATTAAATGAATTAAATGAAAATTAGAACTTCAGTTAGTTTTCCAAGTAACAAAAAACATCTTTTATGATTTTATTATTGTTATTATTATCATCTTTTTTAACTTCAATGACCCTTTTCGGGGTTACTATATTATATAATATATGTTCAATATTTAATATATACAAAATTATATTT
This sequence comes from Carassius carassius, assembly GCF_963082965.1. Taxonomy (NCBI): domain Eukaryota; kingdom Metazoa; phylum Chordata; class Actinopteri; order Cypriniformes; family Cyprinidae; genus Carassius; species Carassius carassius. The sequence continues at coordinate 1,974,738 of NC_081766.1, forward strand.
TATATATAATCTTGCTAAGCAAAAAAATAAAAATTTTAAATACATTGAATTAATATTTTAATAGTATTAAATATATAATAAATAAATAACATTTAAATATTAAACACTTATATATATTTCAATGTCAAATATGAAATGTATTTATATTTAGGGTCTTCAGAAGCTTCCTTTTTGCTTAAGCTCTCAAATCAAATAGTCAGTCAATATAATGCATGTCACACGAAGGTGGACGTCAATGACACCGTAACTGGTTTTCGCATGTCTTATGACTTATATTTCAGTCTGTTCCTCGCACAAAGCTATCAAATAACTTCAGATGACTTGGAATAAAGCCCATGAGTCATATGGACTAACTTTATGGGAGTTTTGTCCTTGACAGCCATTGAGAAGGAAATAGTTATGAGAAGGAGCAATGAGAATGAAATAAAATAACAGAATGCAGGTTTGAGTAAATACTGACTGAATTTTCATTTTTGGGGGAACTTAAGTAACTCCCCAACACTGAAGACAGACAGACACGCATGTGATGGGATATCGTCCATGTGCCGGTCAGTAGTCTGGTCAAAAATAGCAGTGATTGGTGGCAAGGTCACTGCTGCTGCTGTTCTGACGAGAGCAGCAGATGTGTTTTATGCAACAGAGCAGATGAGATACCGCTCATCTCGCAATTCAGAGACCCCAAATATGGTGTATGGTCCAGAGGTCATTAAACCCACCCTGCTGCTGAATCTAGTGTTACAGCCAGGCATTCACTCTCTTACCCAATGAGACGGGGTCAGGGACAGGCCTCTGCAGCCACGGACGGCGGCCTGGAAATAATACACAAATCAACATTACATTCAAAACAAAGAGTGTGAATGCACATTAAACAATCACATCAGATTTCATAGCATTTAACCTGTTAAAATGATGTAGGAAATGTAATAGATTAATTTTTGGCAAGAGTGCACCTCAAAAACCTGCATCACAACAGGAGTTCTGATCTTTGTCAAAAAAAGTCACACTTTAGAAATCATCAGAAATGATATATCACTTAAAATCTCAATATTCATCCTTTGAAACCCATTTTAAAATCAAACATTGCATTACCATGAAAATGGTACATCAAAATCATGTTACAAAATGTTTTTTCTTTAGTCATGAATTATAAAATTTGGATCATGCACTTTCAAGTCTATGTTAAAAAATGTGAGTGACAGTTAACAGGTTAAAATCAACAGGCAATGGTGTTTGCAACACATTTTACTTTCATAACTGGACATATTTCCTAAGATATTCAATGAGAAATTAAGTTTTCCAAGTAAGTTTAACCATGTGGAATTAGTTCGATCTGGAGTTTTAGTGCTAGAGAAAAGGTAAAAAAAAAAAAAAAACATATATATATATATATATATAGATAGATAGATAATTTGAAGAATAATAGAGAAAAATAAATGATAAAATAAAAAGATTAATGATATACAAATAAACATATCATTATTTTAAATATAGATTAAAATAAAAATATTAAAATAAATAAGTTAATGAGTAAAAAAAAAAAAGATACATAAGTACAGCACTGTAAGCCCATTTATTGCACGGAATAAATTATTAAAAAGTTAATTGTGACTTCTCATCTCACAATTTCGAGTTATAAAGACAGAATTGCAAGATAAAAATTATATGTAATATTCTTGCAATTCTGAATAATAATTACAAATATTTTCCAAAATAATATTTTTTCTCTTTTTAACGTTAGTTTTTCTCTTCATGCAAGTTTTGTTTAGGGGTCCATGGCATCTAAAAGATTGAAAACCCTTGGGTTAGATGATGAAAAAATACTCTATTTGATAAGTGGTTGAAAGCAATGAAAAATAGAACTATTTGATGATTTGATAGCAAGCAGAACGATGATGTTTAATAAAGTGTGAAAGTGAGTCAATTTTGATTGCATGTTGACTTTAAAGCACTGAATCATATATATGTATACGTATTGTAACAAAATTTCAATGCATGATGTTTTCTCATGAAGCTTTCGCTGTCAATGCAGTAACCTTTGAAATAGAAGTCTGTTTGATACACACGACAGATTATATTATGGCTGCATCCCAGGTTGCATACTAATTGCCAAAAATAGTATGAGAGATAAGAATTATTTGACATTATAAAATGTCAAAGGTGCTCAGATGGTTTACTATTCATAAGGGATTTCTTGTGTGCATCCACCCACACTGAAGTAATATTACCCATAATTCCTTTGCACAGAAAATGAGGGTCTCTGATGGATTTCTGTTTATTTATTTTCAGTTTTAAGAAATGGCAAAGAACATTAAAACTGCCGCATCAATACTTAAGCATAAACTCTTAATAATACGTTTATAATATAAGTCATACAGTGCTTGATAATTTGGTCTGTGTATGTACATTCAAAGGTACACTACCGTTCAAAAGTTAGGAATTATTTAAATTTGTTAATGTTTTTAAAAGAAGCCTCTTCTGCTCATCTAGGCTGCATTTATTTGATCAAAAAATACTGTAATACTGTATGTATGCTTTCATAACCAGTAAAATATATGCAGTATTTTTAGTATGGAGTATGCAAACTGAAATGCAGCCTGTGATTCCAGACAGGATATATATCAAACACTGCTGGGCTTCACTGTATATATGGACGTAAAGATTTTCACCTCTCTGATGTCTTGGCCAGTTGTTCAAGCCTGTGAGGACATAATCAAAGTAACATATTAGTGCACAACTCACTGCCTGGTGTAGTCCATAAATGCAGGTATACATGTTCTTACAATTTAAGATATTGTGCAAAAAAAATCCCCTGTATGTGTTTTTGTTATAAGCGATATCAAGCAATATCACAGGAGTGCTGTTTTTGTCCCGAATAGCACAAGTGCAATTGTGATTTAATACAACAGTTCAGTAGATGAGAAGTTAATATTGTGTTATATTTGAAACATGATATTGTTTGTTTTTGCTCAATTTTGCAAACAAAAATATTAACTATAAAGCCACAGCAGAACGGTTGTGAATCAGGTGAACTAATGATACAAAGACCCATTTATAAAGAAAGCCATTTACTTCATTCCTGAATGAATCAATGACATTTACCACCACCTACTGGCAGTTTTGTTATTTTATATATACAGTATATATATATATATATATATATATATATATATATATAGTATATATATATATATATACAGTATATATATATATATATATATATATATATATTAGGGGTGTAACGGTTCGGTTCGGTTCAATACGATACACTGGTGTCACGGTGCGGTTCGGTACGGTACGGTACGTTTTAGATACAGCAAAAAGAAAAAATTGGCAGATAAATTTCCTTGATTTTTAAAAAATGTTTTATTTATTAAAACTAACAAAGTATGTGTTTTTTTTACATTGAACAATGATGGAGCTTTTCTTTACCCATCTTCTATGGTGTTTTCTTAGCAGCATACTGTATAAAACAAAAACAGCTCCTTATAAAAAAAAATGAAAATGTTATATTAGTTATGAACAAATACAAAGATGTAACTTTTTATATGGAACTCTATAACTCTTTATATTGAGTGTGTGTTTACTCAATTGGTTCTCTATAGGGCTTATGTTTTTTGGAACAAAGCAGGAATTACGGTCGGTCTGAAATGGGCTTGTGAAGGAATATTGTAACGGGGCTCAATTACATTAAGCATGTTCTTAAAACCTACGTTTTCCACTACAGAGGGCGCTCGCTCACTCAGTACGCGCTGAAGGCTCGTTGCAAAATGGCTAATGCGTTTAACAGACCAGAAATAGAAGATCCTCCAATAACCAACAGGTCTGGTGTTTGGGTGCACTTTGGATTCCCTGTAAGCTATAATGGTGATGATAGAATCAATGGTAAATAGTAAGGTCTCATATCCGTGGCCTACCAATCGCCGTGGTAATGTCTTTTGCCCTGTTTGAATCCGTTGGAAATGTCTGTCTAAATGCTGCGGGGATAGTTTGTTGCGTGTATGTTTCTGCTTTTTTCCGTCTTTTCCCAGATACTGACACACTAAGGTGATGTCGGCGTAAATGAGTTGACATGTTTCAAGTAATCCCGATGGTGTTTTTTTTTTTTTGTATTCCCGCTGGTGTCCCCTAGACGCGACATATCGTTGTTTTTTTATCCACCACTCTCTTGCCATCACCATTATAGCTTACAGGGAATCCAAAGTGCACCCAAACACCAGACCTGTTGGTTATTGGAGGATCTTCTATTTCTGGTCTGTTAAACGCATTGGCCATTTTGCACCGAGCCTTCAGCGCGTACAGAGTGAGCGAGCGCCTGACTGAGAAGCCTAACATAAACATATAAGTTGGTGTTTTTTTCTTCCTCGGGGGTGTCAGGGGCGTTGCCTGTTACGTCGTTTGGGTTATTGGGCTACCTTGTTGAACGCTTTTATTTTCCAAATATAATTAATTAGTCCAACGAACCGTTCGGTCCATAATGCGTACCGCGTACCGAACCGAAAGCCTCGTACCGAACGGTTCAATATGAATACGCGTATCGTTACACCCCTAATATATATATATATATATATATATATATATATATATATATATATATATATATATATATATATATATATATATATATATATATATATATATACACACACATATATATATATACACACACACACACACACATGCCGTGGTTTGACCTTGCTTTATTTCGCTCCTCGTCACATCTGCAGAAAGAAGAAACCACAAACTGTTATCACTGTCATACATCACAAACACTGTCTATTTCTGAAACCTCACATCTTCAACACAGAGAGAAAAACTGTGTTCAGGATTGCCCAGTATGCTACAGTATTCATTAGGTGTGCTTTGTTCAAGAAGTGCATTTATTGTAATCCTGGAATACACACAGATGACATACATTTATTCAAATGAGATACTGTTTCCTAAAATACAATGCATTTAATTTAACCTTTAATTTCCAGCTGCAATATTGAATATGATTTGAAGTAAATACCCTAAACATTTATTAAAATGACATTTTATTTCTGATATGATAACGGGGCGCCAATTGGCAAATTAAACCTATAAAACCTACCATATCATATATAATATGCACATTTCTAAAGCCTTTAAATGACCAGCGTGATGAAAATGTTGCTGAAAAACCTGTCGCACAATCTCCTCCTTGCCTTCTGTCGTCTGATTTATAGTGTAATAGTACAAACGTCCAGCTTCAGCTCGTGCTTCACGTGTTTTTTTTTTTCTGCTGTCAAATATTAACTGATTTTTAAGAATAACTTAAGTAATATTCCTTAAGATCCTGATCAAATGTGATTCTCAACTATGATCTTTAGGTTTTTAAGGAATGTTTATTTTCTCTCGATCATCACTGGATTGCATTGCATTATATGTTTTGATCTTTTAAATCTCATCTTACTAAGAGATATAAAGTGACCACTGATATTTATATCACTTTATGTAAGAATCTGATATACTGTTATAAAGATCTCATTGATTTAGTGTACAAGGAGCAGATTTCCGTCACTTTTTGTGCATATGAAAATCAGCATCTGCATCGAATTGCATATTTTTGCTCAGGTTTGCTCTCTGAATAAAAGTGTGCTTCTCACTATGTCATACTGTCTTAGATATAAAAGCCTGATGCATCAAAAATGAATTTATACTCTGCCTAATGGTTTAATAAACCCTGCCCTTGTGTGTTTTAGATTGCATCTCTGCGAGTGTAAACCAATAGACATCCATGTGTCTCCTTCTGCTGGTGAAGCTCACTTACTGCAGCACGCACTGGGGAATCTGCACATGCTCCATGGGAACGATCTGAGCCAGCTCCTCCAAACTCTGGACGTAACGGATCTTATCCATGAATTTCACACTGCAGAATGATGAAACTGCATTAAAACACATTCTACAAACTGTTGAGGGTGTTTATGTGATGTTTGGTGTTTTCTGACCTCATAAAGGGCCGCAGGATGGCCAGAACTGTCCGGATGAACCAAGAGGGATGTGCGATGATCAGACATTTGAGATTCTTTCTTAACCTGGATGTTAATGAAAAAAAAAAAACAATTATATGAAATTCCACACCAAAAATGGTCATAATAACTAACATCAGAGTCCCTCACACAGTATAAACCCAAAGTTTTTTTTTTTTTTTTTATCATAATATGTGTCCCTGAAGCACAAAAGCAATCTTAAGTCTCTGGGGTATATTTGTAGCAATAGCCAAAAATATATTTTGGGTCAAAAGTTATGATTTTTCTTTTATGCCAAAAATCATTAGCATATGAAGATCATGTTCAATGAAGATATTTTGTAAATTTCCTATCGTGAATATATCAAAACTTAATTTTTGATTAATAATATGCATTGCTAAGACCTTAATCTGAACAACTTTAAAGGTGATTTTTTGCATCCTCAGATTCCAGATTTTCAAATAGTTGTATCTCCGAATATTGTATAGATCATAACAAACCATACAGCAATGGAAAGTTTATTTATTCAGCTTTCAGATGATGAATACATCTAAATTAAAAAAAAATTGAATTCCCTTAAGACTGGTTTTGTGGTCCAGGGTCACCAGGGTTCTCATCTACGTTGACTTGTACCGTCTTTGGATCATCTGGTAGCATCTCTTGAGCCAGCTGATGCCCGGCATCCTTCTGCGCGGCGTGGCTCCATTCAGGTAGATGATCATGTAATCTTCAGCTACCAGCAGCTCCAAACTACTGATCACATACCTGCAGAGACAATACAATAAAGCATTGAGATAAGACTTCAGAAAATATCCATGATCCATGAGGAAGTGCAAACCTGTAAAATATCTGCATTTGTCTGTTGTTAAACATGGTCTTTAAAATCCATTCAAAAGGCACTTCTGTTCACAGAGGCTACATTTATTTAATAAAAAGCTGTAATACATTTTATTTTTCAAAGTTCAAACAGCATTTACCTGAAACAGAAATCTTTTATGACATTATAAATGTGTTTACTGTCACTTTTGATCAATCTAATCCATCCTTGCCGAATAAGACTATTAATTTCTTAAAACTTGCTTTGTATGCATGTAGAACAAGGTTATTATAGTTAATTAAAATTAAAAACATTAACCTACTTGAAATAAGCAACCTTTTACTAGCAACCTTTTTTCATTTATATTTAGTTTAACTTAATGCAGTAAAATAACTAACACCGAAATATAAATAATAAAAACTACATAGACATATAAAAAATAAGATTACTAAAAATGACAAAAACACAAAACAAAGAGACTAAAACTTACCAAAATGAAAATAAAAAATCTAAATATAAAAATTGATTCCAAAATATTAATAAAAACGATAATAGTAAATCAATGATACTAAAATAACAACAACATATCCGTTTAAATAAATTACTAAAACTATGTTCTGGAAATATTCGTGTGTGTGTGTATGAAAACACATTTATGGGTAATTCATAGAGAAATAAACTAAATGTAATTAACTATATAAAATACTAATAGTAATAATAACAATAATAATTTAACAAGATACTGTAAAAACTGTAAAGCAGTTATATGAATTCCTTTAACATTCCATTTGGATTCTGCTTCCTAACATTCTAATTTAAATTATGATTCTGAATCTGTTTGCTAACTTGATTTAATCTGAACTCTGTCTAGGACACAAAGTCTCTCTCTCTGTAACCCAAAGGTTCATGTTTATCTGATTTCAAATGCACACTGGTCTACTCTTTGACTAAAGTGTGTGTGTGTCTTACAGAAAGAGGTTCTCCATGATGTAACTGTAGTCTGCGCAGCCGCTGTCGGGCAGATAGCAGGCAGCAAACACGATGATGGCATTCAGTCCTTCACCGTAATAACCTGAACACAGAAACAGTAGCAGGAGATCAAGCTGAACACTTTCCATGTTCACTGATCCCACTGTTGGTGTAAAACGGCCTTGGAACACAATGAGCTGAATTTTCCCTGAAGTCAACTTACAATGTACCAGCAAACATGAAACATTTGTCTTTCAACTGTTTTTACTACTGTACTTTTAAAATATGAATGGCCTTGTTTTTGTATGTAAAGAGTGGGACGAGTTACGCAAAAAAAGCTGAATTTAGTGTTTTTTTATATAGTTAAAACAAAAACTTTAAATAAAATAAACTTTAACACTTTAAGATAAGGTTCCAGCAGGGAATGTTAGTTAATGTATTAATGAATGAATAATAAGCAATACATTTATTACAGTATTTATTAATATTTGTTAATGTTAGTTAATTAAAAAACAATGGTTCATTGTTAGTTAATTTCATTTCATAGTGCATTAACTAATGTTAGCAAGCATAACATTTGATTTTAATAATCCATTAGTTTAGATTAATAAATGCTGTAGAAGTATTGTTCATGCTTAGTTCATGGTAACTAAAGTAACTGACGAACCTTATTGTAAAGTGTTATCAAATATATATATATATATATATATATATAAACCTTTTCCAAGGCATTCATTCTCATTTTCTTTTAGTTTATCTAAAACTAAAATAACTAAATCTGAAATAAAAATGTATAAAACTATAGACATGAAAAAGAATAAAAATGACTAAAACGTTAAGTAAAAATAAAATGAAAACAGAAAATATAAAAACAAAAGCAGATTCAAATTATTAATAAAACGATAATAGTATCTTATTGATATGAAAATAACAAAGGTTTAAATCTCTTAATCTAGTAAACAGCATCAATAATCAATAAGTTGATGAACAGAAGTGTACTGTATGTAGAAGCAAATTAAGTAAAAAATTCTATGGGTTTTAAAAGTTATATTTTTAGTTAAGATTTATTTTAATAATATTTTTTACAAATATAATTATTTAAATAATTAAACATAAATTATAAAAACATTTTTATAATTAGTAATTTTTTTATGTTCAGGTGAATGAAAAGGGTATGAATGATAGTGTATGTGGAAATATATATATATATATATATATATATATATATATATATATATATATATATATATATATATATATATATATATGTGTATATTGATAAATTTAAATAAAAGTTCTGTCATTTTAAATGATGATATCATGGCCTGACCTCCATGTGTGACGACACGCAGGTATGGCCTGATGACCTGCATGTCTATCCTGTGCTCCTGATCACCGATGAGCACTGTCCTCCACAGACGAGACGCACCATCGTCTCCGTCGCCGCCTGGACCCTTCGCACTGGCCACCGGAGTGTCGTCTAAAACAACAATACGATCTGCATTTAACTGGGCAATGTTGTATGACATAAATCATGCATTTAACTGAGTATGATACGAGACGAGTGAAGCTTGATGTCTTCGTCCGAAAGTTTGGAACTTTGAAAAGCCATATCAATGATTTAGCACATTGCTAACATGATTTAATACAGTGCTAGCAATTTACTAGTATGATTTAGCACAATGCTAACATGTTTCTAGCATGATTTAGCACATTGCTAGCATGTTTCTGTTGTGATTTAACACATTACTTACATGCTTTAACATGTTTCTAGCATGATTTAGTATATTGCTAACATGTTTCTATCATGATTTATCACAGTTACCATAATTTACACATTGCTAACATGATTTAATACAGTGCTAGCAATTTACTAGTATGATTTAGCACAATGCTAACATGTTTCTAGCATGATTAAGCACTTTGCTAGCATGTTTCCAGTGTGATTCAACACATAACTAACATGTTTTAACGTTTCTAGCATGGTTTAGCACATTGCTAACGTTTATCGCACAGTTAACATAATTTTGCACATTGTTAACTTGATTTTAAAACAGTTCTAATATTTTACTAGTATGATTCAACACATTGCTAACATGTTTTAACATGTTTTTAGCATGATTTAGCACGTTGCTAGCATGTGTCTATTGTGATTTAACACATAACTAACATGTTTTAACATGTTTCTAGCATGGTTTAGCACATTGCTAACGTTTATCGCACAGTTAACAATTTTGCACATTGTTAACTTGATTTTAAAACAGTTCTAATATTTTACTAGTATGATTTAACACATTGCTAGTATATTTTAACAAGTTGTTAGCATGATTTAAGACATTGCTGACATGTTTTAGCATGTTGCTAGCATGATTTATGACTTTTCTAGCACATTTCTAACATGTTTTAACATGTTTTAGCATGATTTATTATTGTATTCACATGTTTCTAGCATAGTGTAGTAAGTATAGTGGTAGTAAGACGATTTAGCACATTACTAGCACAATTTAACATGTTGCTAGCATGATTTAGGACATTTCTAGCACATTATTTAATATTGCACTAGCACGTTTCTAACATGATTTAACACATTGCTAACTTGTTTTAGTATTATGTTTAAATGATTTAACAAGTTGTTCACATGATTTAGGGCTGTGCTAGGATGTTGCTAGCATGTTCGTAGCATGATTTAGCACATTGCAAGCATGTTTTAACATGTTGTTAACATGATTTAGCAAGTTGTTAGCATTATTAGCTTTGGCAAACCAACATAATGAGATTTGGTCTGTAATATTTTCTGGAGACAAAACCACATGACCTTTGACCTCCGAGTCTGACTGACCTTCCCATTCCAGCTCATTGGTGTTGTTGAGGGAGCCGAGCGAGTCGTCGTCAGGCGTGTCGATGTCGTCCACGTTTATGTCTAGGTCGTCTGGGGTTTCCAGGAAGTCGTCAGAAAGCAGCGAACCTTCGCTTTTATCCAGCGACAGGTTGATGGCCGGAGCGATGAGCGTGCGGCGCTTCTGTCGACCCGAATCCGTGTGATCCGCAGTCAGAGCGGCTCGGTGAGCTGGACAGAGAAGTCACAAACATTCACAAAACAGACTGCTAAAATAAATACATTTATGAAAAACACTCTTCAACCAGAAGACAGCAGTGAATTTATAATATCATTAATATACTTACCGGTATATAAGATTCATTCATTTTTCGAGTTTGCTTTTCGTTTTCAGTTTTATTTCAGTTTGTTTTAGTGATTCAGTTTTTTTTTCCATTTATTTTTATTATAAAAAATTTCAGAGTGATATTTCAGTAATTTTAATACTTTAACTTAAACTATGCACAAAAAAAAATGCTCTGACAACTAATTGAAAAAATATTTTTTTGTAATTTTGTGTTTTTCTACGTTTTACTTTTGTTGTTTTCCTTCATTTAATGTCTATTTGATTTTAGTTTTAGTAATTTTACTACTTCGACTTAAACTAATTGATAACATAAGTCACAAACATTCAGAAAAGAGGCTGCGAAAATAAAACACATTTACATAAAAAGAAACCTTTTAATTAATGAAAAACACTCTTCAACTTATAGACAGAAGTGAATTTATAGTTTCATTATTCATTCATAGTTTGAAATAGTGTTTATTTTTATGCTTTTCATTTTCATTTCAGTTTGTTTTAATGAATAATTTTTTTGTTTGTTTTCTTTTTATTTAATTTCAGAGTGATATTTCAGTACTTTTAGTACTTTAACTTAAACTATGCAAAAAAATATGAACCAGCAACTAATTGAAAAAATAATTATATATATATATATACTATAATGTTTTTTATATTTCATTTTAGTTAATGTTTATTAATGCATATATATTTTTTTAAATATATAATAATTATTTTCATAAATATAATTTTTTTATTTTGTTCGTTTTAGTAATATTGTGTTTTTGTCAATTGTTTTGTATTTTTTTTTCCTTTTTTAAATGTCTTTTTGATTTTAGTTTTAGTAATTTTACTACTTCGACTTAAACTAATTGATAACATTAATTATGTCATGATCATGAAATTTATTTTAAAATGTTATGATTATGATATGTAATGAAATTATGTTGAAAAACAATGTTGCCCAGGCAACTAATTGAAATAAAATGTTTAGTTTAAAAAAATATTCTAATATTCTGTAAATATTAAAAATAATCTATTTTAATTCAGTTAACATTTATGATACCTATTAATTACTTTTAAAAATACATATAATCTATCTATAATTTAATATAAAATCATTTTTTAATATTTTGAATTAATTAATGGCGATTCAACTCAGAACTTGAACCAGTTTCCTCTTCTTCTAATGAAATCTGTGGATTATCTTTCTCAACTCTGCTATTTTATTAGCAGTGTGTCCATAAAGACTACATAATAAAAGTCTTTTTCACAGTGAAAAACACATGGATGAGATGCACAGAGATGAACGTACCAGTGTTGTCAGTGAGTCCATCTAAATCACCGTCTTCAGGAAGAGGCCTGGAAATCAAGCCAGAGAAATTATACAGACCACAACAGCACATTCGCTGTCATTATAGAGCCACTTCTTAAATGCACAATAATGGCACAACTCGCCACACTTTCATTTAGAGACCCACAATAATAATTGTTTCTTACTAGTCAAGTGAAAAGAGTCATGCATCCTCAAGTCTTGATTATAAAGATAGCACTTTTACCACAAAACATGGACAGTTAACAAGCTTCAGCCTCGAGATTAAACAACAATTAAACACCATGGTTATTGTAAATGATGCCGTTTGCACTTCTATGTCGAGTCTGAACCACAGCGGCTTCTAAACAGTATGTTTCAGACGATAATTAACCCATCATTCTCTGGCATTACGATCAGCAGTGTTTGTGTATCTCATGCTGACTGCATGTAATTACCCAGCAGTCTGTGCGGTGTCAAGGGACATGGTTAATTAGAGAGTGCAGTGCAGTAATGAGGGTTACAGAACTCAGTTCAGACAGTTTTGGTGACAGGATGCTTATAAAGATGTCTACTGCAACCATTATCTGTTTAAACCATTATCATGAAGTAAGTTTTAATGTTTGACACTAATATAAAAGAGACCATTCTTTGCATATGCACCATTATAATATGTAGTATAAGGTATATTAATATGGTAATCTATCAGTACACTGAAAGCTAAAATAAAATCATGCAGTTGTTAAGGATCTATTTTAACCGATCTGAGCCTTAAAAAGTAACTTTTTTTTTTTATAATGAAATCAGACTTATTAAAATTAAATAAATTGCATAAAGACATATCATCAATCAATAATTTATTTAAATATAATTTATTGATATTATAAATTAAACTAAATAATATAATAATAAATATAAAATAATATAATATAAATTGCATAAAAACAGTTAACGTGTGAAGCATTATTTTAATATTACTTATTAATATTATAAATAAAAATACAAATGAAACCAGTTACTAAATGAAACATTTATTTAAATATTATTATTGTTTAATATTATAAAAAAATATATATTACCTTTCATAAGAACAGTTACCATGTGAAGCATTTATTTAAATAATACAAATAAAAAAATTAAAATTAATTTATTTTTTAATTAACAAACAAACCTATTAATAAAACCAGTAACTGCATGAAACATTTATTTAAATATTATTATTGATTAATATTATTTAATATATTAAATTCCATAACAACAGTTATCACATGAAGCATTTATTTAAATATTTAATATTATTTAAATATTTAATAAATGTTTATAGTGTACCATAGTATATGTCAAAGTATTATGATATTGCCATAGGATATAATCGCTATGCCATGGTGATTTAGGATTATTTCATAAGAAAGTGTGAGTTAAACATTTAATGCAAAATTATCAAAAGCTAAAACATAATCAGGTTCATCAGCGGGAAAGTTTCATACATTACATCATAATTAAAAACCTACTTCAGCGAGATTTTGTTTAATGTGGGTTTATGTGATAATGTGCATTAGTGCAGCATCAATTATTCAGCACTCTGTGTTTCTAACTACCCCTGTTGTCATCGCAACACTGATGACCTCATATTTGCCCAGAAATGGTCATGCATTATGATGTAAGGCTGTGCTCTTTATGTCTTCATGTATGTTGACCCACATGCTGCTTCTGGACTGTTTATGCCACGATTCACCTTCACTTCTCCCTCATGTGCAGCTAGATAACACATCCCCAGCTCCACACGCTCTGAGCTCTAATACTGATCCCACATTAATAATCAAAAATCAAAGAGGTCCACGATGTGGAGGAAAATAACTCGCCACTAACGATCCCCCATGGATGTGCATATGTTTACATGCCTGGTGTCAGAGATGGAAATCTGCTTATTAGCAAGGAAAAATCATTATTACTAAATAGTATCAATATATAGATCAATGCAGTAGTAATTAGTAATTAGTTCTTGAATGAAGTCTCTTCTGCTTACCAAGGCTGATCAATAAAATGTGAAATATTTTTACAATTTAGAATAATGTTTTCTTTTCTCTCACTGACCCCAAACTTTTGAATCACAGTTCCAAGCAAAATATGAAGCAGCTAAACTGTTTTCAACACTGATCATAATCAGAAATGTTTTAGTATTACAGTTGCAAACAGTCAAAAGTCAGATCTCAATATGAACTCAAACATTTATCATCAATTCTTCAAAGACCAAATGATCTGAGCTTCCATCCACATTCACTTTAGCTTTTATTTATATCAAAAACTATGCTTTAATGCTACAATTACAACCTCTCTGTGTTGCATTTGAAGTATCTGGAAGATATCTGGAAATGTTGTAGGTCATATTCTGTGCAAACAGAAGATTCGTATGCAAAAATAGCATGGTAGCATGTTTTTCTGAACACAGAGTCAGTGTTTATGTCTGCGTCTGAAGGTCTTACCGTGGGAAATCATCGTCTTGCCACTCATCTTTCACCTCCATGTTCTCCATGCGTAAAGTGGCTTCAGTGGTTCCCATCCTCTGCTCCAGATCAATCACAGCACATGCAGAGGATAACACTACAGATTATTCTCTCGATTACTTCTCTTAAATGAGCTAATGCATTAAGATTGTCTCTTCAGCAAGAAACATGATTTGAGCAATAACTGGAATGAGTATCACGCCTGCACTTGAGTTGATTTAACAGTAACAGTGATGTTGTGTTTCAGGCTGAAACACTCTCAAATCACTCCCTATCAGGGGTTTACAGTCAACATGACAAATAATCATATTTAGTTTATTTATTTAGTTCACTTTGATGTATTCAATAACTAAAACTAAAATGGAAATGAATAAAAAACTATATGGACAAATTTGAAAACACAATAAATATAAAGTGATGAAAACACACAACAAAATTAATACAAATTTAACTAAAATGAAAATGGAAAATACAAAAATAAAAACGAATTCAATATATATGTGTATATATATATATATATATATATATATATATATATATATATATATATAATCTAATAAAATATTACGGAGCCCCGCAAATGACATGCAGGAAAAAATAGTCTAAATGGTGTGAAATTTTATTTTATTTTTTTCTTGCATGTCACGTGCGGGGCTCCGTAAAATACAAAAATAACTTATTTTATTTTTTGAGCAAGCTACCAAAGCAACATTTCCCATGTTCATTTAGTTTAAATTGATTTACTAAAATAACTAAAATAAAAATAAAATGTATTTAGTAAATAAAAAATAAAAATGACAAAACAGAACAAAATTCAAATTTTTTAACTAAAATTAAAATGAAACTGAAAATAATAAAAATAACAAAAACACAACAAAATTACAATTTTAACTACAACTAAAATTAATCAAAAATTAAAAAAGGAAAATACAAAAGTAAAAAAAACTTAACCATTTAATTTCAGCTATAGTTGCCAAAGTAACATTTCACTAAAATTAAAATATTCTAAAAAATTATTAAAACCTACTGTATATAGACAGTATATTTTAATAATGAAACACCAAAAACACACGACAAAAAACTGAATGAATAGAAAAATACCAAAATGAAAATATTACAACAAATAAAAAAACTCAAATGTATTTATTTTAAATTTATATATATATATATATATATATATATATATATATATATATATATATATATATATATATATATCTTTCATCAAAATATAATAACTTCTTATCTAAAATATATTTTTTTTTGTTGACTCTCCTCCAAGCACCTTTCAGCATTCAATCAATTCCACACGGAAAAATCAACATTTATCTCAGTGAAGGTCCTGTTTACTCAGAAATACGTCACACTGTGGAATGAAAATGAGTTCAGACATGGCTCATCTGGTCAAACACTCACAGCAGACGCTGGTTTCTCTCTGTGTTTCACCTTCAGGTCTGTTGATCTCTCAGCTCTTGATTAAATCCACTCATGCTTCAGATCTGTCTGTCTGTCTGTCTGTGGGGTGAAGCCGGTCCCGTCTGTGCTTCTCCTCAGACAAAGGGAGGCGTCTGGACGATGTTCAGCATCTGTGCATGACCGTTATCATCCAGAAACCACAACAAACAGATTCCTTCAGAGCAGTTATAAGATGTGTTTTATAATTCTTCCCAGACTAGTGCATAATCCCGCTCCAGGTTACGTCATATCACCTGGTGTCTCCTCCCTTTTCTTCTGTCCTTCTCTCTCTTATGTGGTGCATTTATTTCCCTCCTTTATAAAAGCCAAACCTTTCTGAACCTTGCTGTATGTGGAGCAAGCTGCAAAAGATGGAGGTCTCCTCACTGTTCCCTAGCAACAGCATCCCTGCGTCTCCATCCAGGCTCAATCTCTCCTCTGTACATTCATCCCTCATTCTCTCTCTCTCTCTCTCTCTCACACACACACACACACACACACAGCTGCTTCAGACTCCTCCCTCGTTCTCCTGTGATTGGCGGAGCCATGTTTCCTGCAGTGCTCTGATTGGCTGAGGCTCTGTGTGATGATGTCATCTGTTTAGTATTTGGGAGGCTTTTGTGCTGGTTCATGTACAGTATGTGCTTAGTGCATCTAATATATCATTTAAAGTTTAGTCAAAAAATTAGTCAAATAATGCTTAAAAAAATGTTTTATTGGTAAATTAAATACAGTTATTAATAAATTAAAATCAAGAAAATGCAACTACTTGTAACCTGCAAAACACATTTTAAATGTAACATAATAGTAGTACCAATAATAATAAATATTATTATTATGGTAGTTTTTGTTGTTGTTGATATAATAATAATAATAATAATAATAAAATTAGAATAGAATATTCTAATTAAAATTATTATAAACATTTACAATAAGCAATATCAGTTATACTATTACAATTACAATAATATTAAAGCAATTGATATAATTATTATTATTATTATTATATTTTAAAATGCTACTGTAAGTAATATATTGATATCATGGTTATTATAATTTAAAATAATTTTATTTATAGAAATGTAAAAATATATATTATTGTTGTTATTAGTATAATAACAAATTATTATTTTTATTAATAACAGTTATATTATGATTAAAATCACAATTATAAAAATAAAATAACAATGTTTTGTTAATATTAATAATAAAAATAAGTAAAATAATAATAATTAAAAACATTACTTTTATAGTTTTTAATTATTATTATTTTACTTAATAATAATAATAATAATAATAAAATAATAATGCTTTCTTAATAATAATAATAATAATAATAATAATAATAAGAAGAAGAAGAAGAAGAAGAAGAAGAAAACAAAATTTTATCTTATTTTTAATTATTATTATTATTATTATAATAATTTAATAATAATAATAAATGCATAACATCAACAACATCAAAAGAACACCAACTACAACAACAAAATTCATAATAACAACAACAATAATACTTATTATTATTATTATTCCTGAATAATGCATTGGTTTGGCCATTTGTGCCATTCTGTCTTTTGAATGAATACAGCCATAAACATCATAAAATCTTTTTAAAACAGTCCTCAAAATGGTTTTGTCAATCACAAACATGACTTCATAATGGACAAGAGTGAGTTTAGAGAGATGCTGTGTGTTCAAGACGGAGCCTGAGGTTTTCTGTCAACTCACCAGATACATCAGAGCGTCCATTAAAAGCCACTCAATCATTCAGGACGGCCAGCCATGTGGAATTCAGCACTGAGTGCTTTCTGTTTGTAGTTCAACCTCGCATAGTTCACCAAATACATGCAGTGTTCTAAAATATCAAAATGATTTATTTCAATATTAGATAGTTGTATTTGATTGTACAACATATACATTTCTACCAGAAGAACAGCTGTGAATATTAAAGCCAATATGGTTCACAAAGTTATAAAATATTCTAAATTAATTTTTCAGAGTGATAAATATTAATATTCAACTGTTGAAATGTCAAGTTCAGAGCTGTACTTCACTATATTCACCACAAGATAGAGCTAGAGTTCAATCAAACCTCCATGAGGCTCCTGTCCACAGCAGCAGAGCAGAACTTGATCTGATTGAAGAGAAAATAAAAACATTCAGTATTTAAACCTTATATGTGCAGGCACACTTAACAAAGAGAACAGTGGGGTAAGGTGTGCCAAATTTACTTTTACACTAATCAAAGTAAAATGAGGTTAAATTTAAACATCTAATTGCCTTTCAGAATTTGATTTAAAAATAATAATAATAAAAAAGAATCACTATAACACAGTGCCATAATAACATAAGTAAAAAGTTAATAAAAAAATAATAAAGATTAATGCTGCATACTTAATTTGCAGTGCTAATATATATATATATATATATATATATAAAGGGTTATTTTAGTATCCTTGAGAAACGGTTATATTTGTATTAATATTTTGAATAATATGATAATATTTTTATTTTTTATTAACTTTTTGTTGAGGTTTTCATCTAATATTTATATCAGATTTGTATTTGAGTCTTATTTTATAGTTGCACAATAAATAATTATTTTCACCTAATATTTATATTTCATTTCAGCCTTATTGTAATTATCAAACACATGTTTTAATAGTTTTTATTTAAAAATTGTATAACAGTAAAAATTATTTACTAATTAGGTCTAATTATTAATTTAGGTACACAGCTTCATGTTCAAGGTTTTTATTAACAGTATTAACAGTATTTGTAATAAAAACGTTTATTATATTAAAAAAGCATGCAAACCACATTTTCACTAGTTGTCTCAGAATGTCGGACAACATTGCATATGATGTATTTTAATATAAAGAAAAAAAACTCCTTGATATATGTATTTCAGTTCAGCAGAATTATGCATGAAGATAACAGCCGTTCGTCCTTGGCTCAAGGTGAAGCATTTATAATGAGTTAAGCTCTTGAGCCGTTTTCATCACCCTCATCTTCATCACAGGTGTCAAATCTGTAACTCGCACACCTCTGTAGTCTTCATATTGTTATTGTTGCTCCAAGACAAGCTCAAGTAGCTTGAACTTCTGAACCGGAAAGCTTGTTCTGCAGAGCCGTGGGTCAAACTCTTGAACTAGTGGAGACTGGATAGTTCATCTGTTCTTCAGGCCTAAAAGCAGAGAAGATGTCCTTCCTCCTGCAGCAGATGTTGGGGGACAAACTGAAGAACATGACAGGAGGAGGAAAAACCGATGAAGGGGAGAACGAGGGCGGGAAAGAGTCGGCGGCGTCTAAAGGAATGAGCAGAGAAGAGTTCGAGGAGTATCAGAAACAACTGATCGAGGAGAAGTGAGTGACACTGCCGTGTCATGCATGCACGAAATGTGAAATGCATGAAGGGTGTTGCTGTCGGCGTTACATTTAATGTTAATTTGCCCGCGGTGCATCAAATTTCGTTTTATTCCTCGTGGTTCGAACCGTTGTGCGTTTTAACCAATCACGCGCGTTTCTGTTGAGTTTAAGAACGCAGTGGCCAATCAGAAGCGGTTTGATTCGTCAGCGCGGAGAACTCTGGAATCATTCAAGCGACTGAGAACAGAATCAACATTCTCGAATTTCATCATCATCATCATAAACAGCAAAGAAATGCAGAAAACATGTAAGAGATTAATTTTGAGACAGCAGTGTTAAGTTAGTAAATTAGACTACTTAAAAAAAGTAATCCGCTACAAATTCCTAATTAGGCTTCTCCTTTAAAATCTCAGTTTGCTAATTAGCTACTGCATTTAAAAAGTAATATTGACTGTTAAATAATGTAACAGCTACTTGAAGGATCACTTGCATTTTTTCTCCAGATAACAGCGAAAAGAGCTTTAAATGTTCCATCAATTTTGATCGTACAGATAAGAGTATTACATCATTAATTAATACATACATTTAGTAGCATAATTTTATTGAGATCAGAAACTGTAATCAAATCACATACATTTCAAATGTAATGCATTGCATTACTGTGTTATCAGGAAAAGTAATTAGAATACAGAAACACATTAAACTTAACTCCGGCAGACAGCTTCACTGATTATACAACGTGATCTCATGAGAATACGTGTGTATTTTTACGTTTAATGTGGTTCTACCACACGTACATTACTTACGTTTTCATGCACATAAAAACGTACAACTTAGACGTATTTATAGCAGTAAAACGTACAAATACTTACGTGTTAGCAGCTAAAAAAACGTAAATAATCCAACGTAAAGTGTGAATTTATATGAATTCCCATGTATTAATATTAAAATCGTGGCTTTAATGATTTAAATCTGTTGTATTTAATTGTCATATCAATAAATGTTTTTATTGAATTTATTGAAAGCAGTTTACTCATCTACTTCTTAGGAAATAACATTTATGTGCATGCTGCAACACATAGATACACAAAAGCATAGCATACAATTACAAATCACATCCATTTTATTTGTTTGCTGTACTCCATATCTTTAGAATCCAGATGTTTGCAAGGAACATATCCATATCAATCGATCTTCATCTTCATTCTCAGCAACAGCGTCCGTCACAGTCAAAGTCCGCGCTCGTTATAATTCGAATTTGAAAATAGCGCCAGTGCGCCACAGGAACGTTACGGCATGGTTTACGGCACTGATATCGAACTCTCATTGGTTCTCACATAATTCGTCACAGATTGCGACATGTCGTGTTTCAGTTGATAGACATTTGAAATCAGTACTGCTACTGCGCCAGTGCGCCTTCACGGAGAGAAGACAGATTCATAATTTCACGGATTAATAAATTAAATTCTGCTCTGTACACTATAACAACTATTACTTCCAGAGAGGACTGCGACTGGAACTCATTATTATTTGAACTACTTTTGGTACCACTTTTGATATTTTTTCGCAAAAAATAAATGATTAACATTATGTTTGTTTGTCTGTTATTTGTTTATTTATAACAGTAACGTTATGTAGTTTTAAGAAATGGTTATGGGTAGGTTTAGGGGTAGGTGTAAGATTAACGTTAGTGGCTCAAAATAACGTTTTTTTTTATGTTTTATTCTTTTAACATTCTGTATAAAATGGGTAGGTGTAGGTTCGGGTGAGGTATAGGGATCTTAAATTTATCACAAAAAAATTATAAAAAGGGAAAATATACATAATTATGTAAAAAAATAATCCGATACGCATTGAAAAGCAGCTTCATGAGCAAATTTCTATGGATAACTGACTGTTCAGAGAACACGTTCTATCTGTACGTATTTGAGGTTGTTTTTACGTAAATTTCGATACGTATCGAACCTGTAATTACGTCCAGATAATACGTAAATGACACTGTAAATACGTAAAGGCACATACGTATTGGACAGTTTTAATTTACGTCTAAATATGTACGTTTTGATTGTGAGATCAGGCTGGATTATAACAGTAACTTTTGCGAAAGTGAACTCACATCAGACTGAAGACAGTTCTGTGCTCGCTTTAATTTAATCCCAGTTTGAATAACCCTTTTATTTTTCATGCTACGGAAATAACCAAAGTAAAGTCAAAAATAAAAAGCAATGGACAAGTACAAAAAAGCTTAGCGTTTAAAATTAATAAACAGTTCTTGACAAACAACAAGAACACTTTCTATTAATTGCCATTATACGATATCAAGAGCAATGATTGATAATTTATCATCATGATATTGCAGCTTTACTATCTAATGAGTTCCTGTTTGTTTAATTAATAATAGGCTTTTACATTATGAAATTCTTGCATTAAACAGTCTGTAAATAAACACAAATGCAGTGCAAAGATGGCTTTTGTTGATGCTGGGAAAAAAAAGTCTGGTGACAGTCCATAATATTGTGACAGGTTTGTGACGATTTAGCAAATCGAGGGAACGAATTAGTAAATCGTGTTCACAATTTATAAATCAAGTGAACGAAATAGTAAATCGAGGGAATGCTATAGTAATCGTATGCACGTTTTAGTACATTGAGGGAACGAATTAGTAAATCATGCACAAGATTTAGCCTACAATTTTTCCCTGCATGTCATGTGCGGGGCTCTGTGGTTTTTATTAATGCCCTTACAAAGGTTAAAAAAACAACAGCCTTGGAAATCAGCTAATAAAAAACTTTAACCACAACATGTCCTGATCAAATTAAGCAGCAGACACAGACCTATTTTTGATTGCTCTCAGTGAATCTTATTGGCAGTTACACATCATTATTAAGCATCATAATGTTCTGATTAGCTGATTTTGTTTTTGAGTTTTTTCTTTCAGAGAGCATTAATACTGATGGCAATTTAAGCAGCGATAAACTATAATTCAGTTTCATCCGAGTTAAAACTGAATAAATGCATAAAACTTCATGCAAATAAGTATTGATGGAGAGATGACAATGAGAGGGCAGAAAGAGGATGTCATGTGACCACGTGTGTAGTACATCTACTAACAACAACACAATGCCAGAGATTTATGACTGTCATTAATGAGCAGATGTTATGAAGACAGGTTCATGACACATTTTATTGTGGTCTCAAACTATTTTTTTTTTCATGTATTACTGTATTTATTTATTTTTTTATTTAACACTTTATTTTATTTACCAAAACTAAATTTTTTGTTATTAATACATTTTATAATTGTAAAAAGAATTAATTTAATATTTTTTTAATCTAATATTAGATTTTATTTCCGATTTATTTCAATTAACAAAAGCATTTTTTTTTAGTTTACAGTAATTTTATAATTGTAAAAAATAATTAACTAAACAATACTTATTTTTCATCCAATATATACACACACAGTTACCATAGAAATAATTTGTATAACTAGGTGGGAGCTTATTTTAGCAAAGTTAGCATAGTATGTATATATATATATATATATATATATATATATATATATAAGAATATATATATAAGAATAATTAACTAAATAATTAGTTAAATAATAAATAATAATTTATAATTATTTATATTATAATTATAATTATTATAATTTATAACAATATAATTGTAAGCATAATTACTAATAACTTTGGATGTCTATGAGTTCTACTATATTATATACAGTACCAAAGTAAATAAATAAATACAATTTATAAAAGCCTGATTGTTACATAAAAATATTACATTCTAATATTTCTTCCAAACTGCATTATTTACTGACAGCTTCATTGGCTTTTATTGAGATCCTTTGAGTTCCACACAGTGCACGGTGATGTTTATAAACATGATGAGATCGTCTTATTCTGTAATTATTGTCTTATCCTAATTCCCATTTCCTGTGGCATCCTGCCGGCCAATACAGCAGGATCAGTCTGTTACAGATGTCAGAGACTCCTGACACTATATTACAATGATTGTTTGTCATGATTTAAAACATAAACAAACAGTCTTGTGTGCATTCATTTAATTGTGGGATATAAGGACCCTAAACTCTCCAGCTGGACATCTGAAGATCAGGAGTGAGATGAGAAAACTCTCAGTGTGAAAGCTTGTCACTGTGACATCTTGGAAAAATAGCATGAAGCCCAGAACTGGGTCACGAGAGTCCTTACTGGGTCAAAGGTCACGTCCTGTAGTGTGATCCAAACACAACAACTAGTTACATCAGAAAATCATCAGATTTACACACAGGTGCAGGTTGGCAGTGTTATTTATTTTATATTTTTATTCATTATTTCGTTATCTAATTATTTATTATAAATAAAACCTAAAAAAGCATTGCCAAAGCTACTAAAGTTATTTTTTATTATTATATTTTTTATTATAATTAATTCATTGTTTAGTTAATTATGTGCTTTTGTAATTTTTATATTTATTTTCCAAAAGTATTTTTTAATTGTGTAATTCTAAAAATATTAACTAAATAATTATACAAAATAATGAAATAATTATAATTAAACAATATATATATATTTTGTTAATATTTATGCATTTAAAAGTTTTTATGAATACAACAAATTAGCTTTCTTTTCATTTTAATTTTAGTTCAGTTTTTGTGCTTTGGTAATTTTGTTAACTTTTTTATTATTTCCTCAGTTATTTTTTAACACATTTTTATTTACAACACCAACAAAAGAACATAAATATATAATCAGCAATATAATAAAGTCGTTTTAGGGATTGCGAAGGTTGCATTTGTATGTTGTTTGATAGCTGGGCTGGGTTTGGTTAGTAAGTATTACAGCGTCGTCCCTGTTTGACTGGAGATATAATCCACCTGCTCCATATTTTAGCTCTAAACCCTTCTAACCTTCTTAGGCTCTGTCCTGCTGCAGGTCAGCTAGTGTAAGTGCTGGACGATTGCTTATTTCTGTGAGCAACAGTCTGTAGATCCGTATGAACGATGGCTAATCTCCGTGGTTCAGAGTAATACGATTGTGAGGACTTGTTGGGAAGATGCTCAGATTGATTGGTTTCAGGTAAAACCACTGAACAGCACTTAATTTCTGCCCTTGTAAATTAGGCTAATTATGTCACTTCAGCAATACGGTCAATCTTAGAGCTCAACATTAGAGAACAACCTACAATTTCCTAAATTTCGAGGTCAACACTTAGTCCTATTTTGAAGTTATCCTAACAGGAGCCGAAGAGCAGTTTTTTTTAAGCATATTTCATAAATTAATTGCAATCTGAAGCACAGTGTAAAAAACTAAAATGATATATTTGAAACAACACAGATAACACTCAAAGTTATTGGTGTTAATTTGGCACCTGGTGCTAATTTCTTAATTATATGACAAACCCTTTTGAAACAGTGCATTAACATGTTGCATGCTTTGTTGACAGAATCGCCAGGGACAAGGAGTTTGCAACAAAAAAAGCAGAGCGAGCAAACTTACGAGTGCTGATGCGTGACAAATACAGAATACCACAGGTAACACATCACAGGTTCATCATGATAACCAACCGGAAATATTTCCATTAATAATAGAACATGCTGGGATAATCTCACAAATAACATGCTCAGATTACACTGCTTTGATTTTGGGGGGACATTTGTTAATCTATTGAAATGTTTATGAAATCCAATTAACCCTATCTATACTGTAAATAAAAAAAGGCCTCTAAATGATGAAAACTTAGTTGCACACCATCTGTGCCTTTGATTGATAGTTTAGAGTTTATTTATTTATCAAGTAAGAGCTCTTGTAGTGTAATTGTACAAACGTCCAGCTTCAGCTCGTGCTTCTCGTGTCTTTTTGCTGTGAAATCTTCGCTGATTTTTATAAAGTAAATGTGAGAATAACTTTTTTATTAAACATTGTTAATATTTCCAGATGAAACCTACTGGACTGACGCAACGTACATGATTATCTATAAAATCCTGTTCTATATTCCTGCTATATAAAATCATCATTGCATTGCATTATATGTTTTGATAATCAAACGAAGCATCTAAATATCATCTTACAAGACACGTATTGATTTGAATATAATTTTATGTAAGAATCTGCTATACTGTTATAAAAATCTCGTTGATTTACATTATAAGCATCAGAATTTCATCGGCTTTTGATCACATAAATACATCAGCATCTGCACCAAATTGCTATGCTGAAAATATTTTTAAAAATATTTTTTGCTCTAAATAAAACAGAGCTGTTTTTCCTCCATATTCTCAATATATCAAACTATATGAGCCTTAAAATCCTGATGGATCGAATAGAATGCAAAATGCATATGCAAGTTTGTGTTTTTATATATTGTCTAAATTGGTCCATTTCAAACAGACTTTACAGGGTTAAAACCGTTTTGTTATGTCTGTTTTTGAACCCGTAAACAGAGTGCTCAAGATGAAGCCACCGTGCAGATGGCCGGAGACGACCTGGACATTCCCGAGGAGCTGGCGAAGATGGTGGATGAAGACGAGGAACAGGAAGAGATAAACGATTCTTTTCTGGGAAAACTCCAGAACATGGACGTGGACTTTGATTCGATCAAAGCCAAAGCTCAGAGCACGATGACGGAGGTGAAACAGGTGGCGGAAGAAAAATGTGTCATGATGTGATTTGGTTATGTGGTGGCATGATGTGGTTAAACAAACCAACAAGTGTGGATTAAAAAAAATATATATATATTTTTAATAATAAAGGAATATTTTACTCAAATGGAAATTCCGTCCACATTTCATCACCTTTTACCTCTAGTATGACTTATTCATATTATTCTGAACAACATATACTGTATGCAATGACACTAAGGTGACTGAAAAATGACAGAATTTTCATTTTCGAGTGTACTGTCCCTTTAAGAGGGTTATAGTGCAACTTGGGGGTCACTTGCTTACATGCATGAAGAAGATGCACACTTTTAAAGCATGATTTAACCCTTGACGAGCTGGACTTTTCTGCACTTTTTAAAACTAAACATTTATTTTCTGAACCCTCAGACCAAAATGGCACATGATTCCTTAAACCTTACGTTTAGGTATGGTTAACCATTGTTTCAAGACTTAACATTTACCTAATTCCAAGCCTGACCCTAAAAATGAACTTTATAATGAATAAACCATCAGAGCCTGAAGACATGATGGCTTGCCACAAAGAACCAGTTAAATTAATAATTATGAATGTGTCTAAATTAGCAAGGAGACATTTAATTGTTTAGTAATAAACTGTTTTCTGTGTCGTTGCTCAGATGAAGTTGACGATGCAGACTCAACATGAACGCCAGAGAGAAATGCACATTTCATATGGATTGCATAATCAGAGAATAGCTTATTTATTTTGGTTTGAATATTTTCGTTTAAAAGTAGACATTTCAGGCTTTCTGTAATATATTGCCTATATTTCTTTTTAAACCCACCGACTAAAAGATTAAGACACCACCTGACCCAAAATATCACCCAAAGTTTCTACAGCTTTTTTCTTAGCTGTTTCAGAATCTGGAAAAAAAAATGTTTCACGCGCCAGTTATTCAGCCAATAAAGTGTAGGCCAATGTATTTAAATATTGTGTCTAGTACTATATAAATTACAAAGGTTTAATTGGCATCTTTATCTCTAGATTTTTAGGCTCTACTGTCAATGTTGCACCGGGGGTCTGAGAGTAACGCAATTTCGATTCTCTGTATGTATGTACTGTACATGTGGAAGAATTGACAATAAAGCAGACTTGCCTCAAAAATAAAAACCTTAATTGTCTCCCTCAACCGTCAAAAATCAATCTCAAAACCATGCAGTCACTGTTTGTTTAAAAGGGTTCAAATATGAGGAAGATGCACACAGTATTAATAATCATGCCCATATAAATGTTTGAACTGATTTTGTGTTTGTATATGTGTAAATTCAAGTATTATTTTCTTTTGTGGACTATATGCATCAGTAGCTCAGCATTAATACAACAATAACAACAGGGCAGTTAAAAAACAGCATGCAATTTTTTGTGATCACTCCTTTTCCAATGGTCAACATTTTATAGATTATGCAAGTTGCATGTAAATGCATGAACCTTTGAATGTCCCATTTACTAGAAACTTATATTGTATGGAAAAAAGTGTTGATTAAATTAATAAATGTAAAACTTTTATGCTTGAGTCTGAAAAAACAATGACAGAATGTGTATTTTTGTTTTAACATTTCTTTAAGATCTATACAGTTGAAAATAGAATACAGGAGAGTTGAATGTTAAATAGCATTGCAATGGTTTACTTCATGAATCCCTTGTCTTTTCCTCCACCCATACATGTTAGCATGATGAACCGAGTCTCTTCTTCACAATGGACAGCAGATTAACTCTTCTATCTCCTTTCTGCCCATCATCACAGCACAGACTAAGAATAGATAACCACCGACACCGGCATTAGTTCATAAAACTTCCTATAGATCAAGACATTAATTCTTTGGATAGACATGAGATGCTTAGTTAGCAGTGTGTTTGTTAAATCTTTCTACAGATAAAGACTTGTATTGGTAACAAATACCATCTACATGCCAAATACCTTCTCCAAATCATTCATGTGACGAGCTCATTAACCTTCCAGAGAAAGACAAAAAATATTCATACAGAAACAATAAGGTATAACCAAGGTTTTATTGTTATACTTTGAAGTTTTTATCAGCTGTTTGGACTCTCGTTCTGACGGCACCCATTCACTGCAAAGCATCTATTGATGAGACACTGATGCAATGCTACATTTCTCCAAATCTGATGAAGAAACAAACTCATCTACATCTTGGATGGCATGAGGGTGAGCAAATTTAGAGCAGATTAAAATGTTTTTTTGCGTGAACTATTGCTTTTAATATGAGCACCCTGCAAATGATATGGTAGTAAACATAACACATTCACAACCATATACTTCCATAATGAGGAAAATGCAAATGCAAAAACTATTGTAGACTCACTTTCATTCATTAAATGAACAAACGTAATCTCTGTGAGCAATGGAAGGATGGAGGTGGAGGAAATTAGCGCATAAAGACTAGCAGTATTAATCCTGCTGGAACACCGAAGCATGTCAGTGTCTCACCGGGATTTGACGTCATCATCAGCAACCTAAAATTACACACAAAATCCAGTTGTCCGGCATTAACAGAGCTGCTTGACAGGAAAAACCAACAAAAATCATTAAAAGCATGTGAGTGGTTTACATTGATACATGGAAGGCTGAAGGCATGAGTGTAATGCTCTTGGTTTAATTTGATTTTCAGCCATAACAGGATTAATTACCTGCTTTCATTCTTGTCCTTGTTGTCTTTCTGTCTATCTATCTATCTATCTATCTATCTATCTATCTATATATCTATCTATCTATCTATCTATCTATCTATCTATCTATCTATCTATCTATCTATCTATCTATCTATCTATCTATCTATCTATCTATCTATCTATCTATCTATCTATCTATCTATCTATCTATCTATCTATCCATCTATCTATCTCTGTCTCTCTCTCTTTCTCTGTCTCTCTCTCTCTCTCTGTTTCTCTCTCTATGTGTCTCTCTCTCTCTGTCTCTCTCTCTCTCTCTCTCTCTCTCTGTCTCTCTCTCTCTGTCTCTCTGTCTCTGTCTCTCTCTCTCTCTGTGTGTGTGTCTCTCTCTCTCTCTGTCTCTCTCTCTCTCTCTCTCTGTCTCTCTCTCTCTGTCCTGTGGTGGTAAGCTGACGCAGCTCCTTCAAGCGTTATCTGTTTTGTCACTAATAGGATCTGCGAGGCTTAAATTGTCTTCTGCTAAAACTAAGGAGCTTGATAGCTACAATGCACCTCTTAGCTAATTTGCTCTCAATTAGGATAATGAGGAAACAAGCAAAGAAGGGCAGCCTTAATATTTTAACGTGATAACATGATTATTAGCCTCTTCTCTCAGTTAGCGAAGCCAACTATCGATCACGTTTGTCACAGTGATTTTTGACGTTAATGATAACGAATAATTAGATTTTGGAGAAGAGAGCATAAAGTCGATGATGCATATGATGATGCATTCACTTTTAATTTTTCTCAGTGACATAAAAATTTATTAATTAAAATTAATTTTAAATATACCAGTCACATGCACAGAAATGAACTAAGCTTCAATCTAAGAAAGTTAATAATATATGAGATTACGTACTCTATTTCAATAACAGGCTTTGTATTTAATTAACAGCAACAGGTTGAGTGCAAATGTGCACCAATAAAATGCACTTAAAATAAACTGATTGTGTTTCAGTTCCACCAGTTACAAAAATGCAACACAAATTGCAAAACATTACTTACTTAGCCTCCTGTGATCTTCCTTGATCCTCATTGTATAGCATCTCTGTATTTAATAAATAACAGAATTATTGTATCTTTGATGGATTTTATTAAAAACACCATTCTGGTCACTTACTGTAAAATACAGGGCAGGGTGGGGTGCTTTGCAACCCTTTTTATGATATTTCATACTACAGTGATTAAAATAAAATGCATGTTTTATCATTTACAGCACATGTAAAAAAAAACATAAACATATTATATTTATCTTGCGTCTAGTTCATGCAGTCAAACAGTAAGCTTGTGATATCCTTTCAAATGGTCAATGGTTCAGAAGAAACCAGTGTTTAATTTAGGGTTTGTGGGTGTGATTGGATTATCTACAGGGTAAATATAACAGGCCAGTCTTGTGCGTCACGTCCAGACACCTGAATGCACGGCAGTTCTTCATTAACACACACCAGTTCATTGAATTTGTGTGTGAGAAGCCTAGATATACTATCGAGATACATGTAGTTACAAATGTAGTGCAATTACAGGAAATCAACATGCAAAATCTAAACAAACAAACACAAAACAACAACAAAACAAATGTAGAATTGTCTTTGACTAGATTTGATTTCCTGGAGGAAAAACAGTTTTGCAAGAAAACAAATGAAGCGACTGAGAAAAAAAAGCATGCAAGAATTGTAAAAAAATTAAACAAAGAAAGATTATTGATGTATGTTATACAAGACAATACAATTCCAGGCTTTCTACTTCATACATTTTTCATGTTTAATTTCAACATTTTACTTTTACTTTTTAAATTTTTTTGTGTAATGCAAAAGAATTAATAAATGTAATTCAGTGTATTATTTCTGTATTACAATATTAAAATTGCAATGATTATATAAACAATAAAAAAATCGTATTATGTATCACATTTATGTTTTTACAAATATTATTTTTAGGCTATTCTTTTTGCACCTATATTGTAAAAATAATTAAATTTTTAAATATACTTTTTTTTTCAACTTAAAAATGCCACGTTTAATTCAATGTAATATTTACAATTTTTTTATGAATTGTTTAAGTAGAAACTTCTGAGTGAAAATGGTTTCTTTATTTTATAATACTTTTTTTTTTATAATTCACCTATAGAGTAAAATATTTTCCTCTAGTTAACATCGGAGCAACCTGAAATGCTCAGAAATATAAACAACACAAAATAATAATGAATAACTCAATTAGTTATTAGCAGAACTGCTCTGGCTTCCTGCTCTGGTTTGGCCTTTCACTGATGCCCAGATGGTCTAAAAGCCTCTTTTATCAAAAAAAAATCCCACTCCAAGAGACTCCTTGGGGTTTGTTAAGAAATCCCCGAGTCTGTAATTGGCTCGTCTATAAAGTGATTTGGCCCTTGAATCACTTCTGTCCATGTGTAGATACACAGATGCAATCACCTGAAGTCAGACTGTTTTCTGTTTAGACTTGAGCACTGGAATGGAAATGAATCGCTCTTGTCTTTTGCCTGCGGTGTTTTAAGCGGAGGTCAAACTGACAGCAGGCTCAGGGTCCATTAGGAGGGCAGTAAACATGGCTGCTGTCATTAGCACTGAACATCCTGAACACATGCAACAAAACCTGTGCAGTCACAAACTATATGTATTTGCAATGCACTTAAAATAAGTTCATTTTTAAAAAAAGGTAGGTCATTTTTAATTACAATTTCTGTACATATTCGCACATTAAAGTCTTGTCTACAAAAAAAAAGAAAAAAAAGAAAAGGTGGTGCACAATAGTTGTCACAACAGAGCCAGCCATTAAAGAGTAATTATGAGCAGGTAAAGCCAATCTTATTTAATAATATTACACAGTCAGCTAATAAACACAAATAGTGAATTCATCAGTGATGAATCTTTTCATATTTAGAGCTTTGTAAATTAATAGAAAGTCAATAGAAAATGGAAATGCTGAATGGAGTGTAAGCAATGTCCAGTTTGTACATGGCTTCATATAATTAAATGTGCTAAGAAAAAAAAGGGAACCACTTTATATTAAGTGGCCTTAACTACTATGTACTTACATTTTAATTAATAATTTAGTACAATGTACTTATTGTGTACATACATGTTTTTACATTGTACTTATATTTAAAAAAAAACTACATGTAATTACATCTGTATTTAATTTCTGTAATTACATTTATAATTACACTGTTGACCCATACCTTACACCTTAACCCACCCTTAAACTTACCCATACCTCCAACCCTCTCCCTAACCTTACCCCTATCCCACCTCAATAGCAGCAAAAGTGTTTTACAATACAATATGAACACAATAAGTACATTGTACTTATTTTTTTATGTAAGTACATAGTAGTTAAGGCCACCTAATATAAAGTGGGACCAAAAAAAGTATATATATATATATATATATATATATATATATATATATATATATACATACTTAAATATAATTAAATATATAAAATAATAAAAACACATACAGACACACACATATAAAGAGAAAATAATTACTCAAATTTTACATTTAAAATATAGTATATTATATATATATATATATATATATATATATGTATATATATGTGTGTGTGTGTGTGTGTGTGTATTCAAATAGAAAACAGCTATTTTAAATTGTAACATTACAGTTTTTACTGTGTTTTGATCAAAATATGACCATTTAAACTTTTAAACAGTAGCATATATACAGTATATATACATCTATATGTGTGTGTGTGTGTGTGTGTACATATATATACACACACACACACACACACACAAATATGCTACTAAAAATGACTAAAACACAACAGATTTACTAACATTTTAAGTGTACATTTTTCCAATGAAAATAATGAAAAGTATAAAAAAAATAAAAGCTTATTCAAAATATTCTAAAAACAAATTCATAGTTTTCACAAAAACTAAAAATATTTTAAAATGTAATATTTTCAAAAGACACTTGTGTGGACGCTGCACTGAATCAGATGATTTATGCTGAGACATGTAGCAGGTCATTAAGTTATGCACATGGCAAACAAATTACCAATAACCAAACTCCTTTAAAACGACAATGCCTTTCACTGTTATCAGCAATACAACACTTTATCTCTATGTACGTCTGTTTATGCTGATCATCTTTGTGAAGCACTGAAGACAGTTGGATGCACAGGAAACACACAGTGTTTTAAGGACACTTTCAGTAGGTCACCATTATCATTTAGACAAAAGAGTGTTGAAAGGACGTTCTGTCGGTGCTTCATTAGCGCAGGCCTCCCTCTGTGGCCAAACCACGGCCAGCGTTTAGTGCAATTACCCCAGCAGAGAACAACTGTCAATCATCCTTAAAGGGGAAGGATTCCAATTATTAAACCTCTTAAGTCTTTTCCTCTCTCTACCGGCTCTCAGCACGTCAGGCCAGTTTTCATGGCTTCATCCTAAAGATCAAGACCTACATATGCTGCAGGAATGGGACGGCTTCGGAATATCCACTCACTTTTGGGATCCGCAAAACATTAGTTAATGGTCATTACACATCCTGGAGCAGGTGCACTGTGGGTAAAAAGTTGCGGAGTGTCATTTACACCGATGTTTGGAAGTGGCGACTACCCTGTGTGATTCTGAGAAAAAGGTGCGTGAAGTTTAGTTTTTCTGATTTAAAGATTGCAGATTCATTTAGATTTAAATTGCATTTAAATTAGCTTTAAAATAGGTGAAACTAGACAAATAAAACTTAGTACTTACTTCTATTTGTGTATTTAAAGCATATTCATTTTATCATGCAACAAACAGTACTTTTGGTTGATTGAGTTAATTATCTATTGGCTGAAAGTATATATAACATGTAAAATAATCAATAGCATAATTGCCCTAAAAAAATTTATAGAATTTATAGAATTTATAACTTTATGAACGTGTCAATGCATGTCTGATTCTGATAAAAAAAAAAGTGTGCAAAGTTTTGTCTTTTATTTTATTAAATGAC
This sequence comes from Carassius carassius, assembly GCF_963082965.1. Lineage (NCBI taxonomy): Eukaryota > Metazoa > Chordata > Actinopteri > Cypriniformes > Cyprinidae > Carassius > Carassius carassius. The sequence continues at coordinate 2,008,641 of NC_081766.1, forward strand.
TTTTAATTTGTAAACTAGAGCTAGATTGTTTGATGCAATGTTGAGATTTTATATATATTTATATATTATTATTTATATTATAATTCATTATATATAACAATATATGGTATTATATATTAAATTATAACAATTTTAATAAAAGAATAATAAAAAAAAAAATATTATATTTAAAGAGAAACTAAAAGTAACATCACTACTACACAGAAGCTATCACAAACAGTTGATAATATCCATTAAAAATATATAGCAATAAAATGAATGTGGAGCAGCTCAAAACATTTGATGAGATTTAAAAGAGATCTAATGTTTTATGTTTTATGATATGATTCTTTTTATTGCAATTTCCAAATCATTAAAACAAAATAAACCATAACAAACATACAACCAATGAATACTTTCAACACTGCTACTAAATATTGCAAATATACAATTATTTTTACATTATGAAAAATCACCAATATATACAGTATCACATAGCTGGGAAACCAAACTTTGGACTGTATATATAATAAGACTGTGCTTTATCTGATTTTGTCAAATACTGTTGCACTGACCATAACTAAAATGTATAAATATTAACCCCTTTTTTGGACATCTTTAAAGTCTTATTAACCCCTGCTCTTCTTGTACAGATCTTTGTAAGGGAATCTCTGCCACAAACTGGAACCAGATTCTCTTTTGGACATAACTTGCACACATTTCCCCGAGGAGACTTACCGTAAGGGCAGATTGGATGCATTTGTCACCGGATATGATGAACTCGGTGGAAGATGGCTGCCTCTCAACGGACAACTACCACGACCTCGGGAAAGGTTGTGCGTCAGGGATGGGAGGCCGTGTCCACAGCATCGACGTGATTCTGGGCTTCAGTAAGGACCAGGATTCTCTGCTCAACCCGGTGGGGCCTGTCGGCACACACAAAGTGGACGAAGAGGAGAAACAAGTGACATCTGACCCCTACGGTCACCTGCAAAGTCTTCCGAATAGTTCACAGCAGTCAGCGTTTCATGGTGAGAATCGACCGCTTTAATAAATCTCATCTCACTTTCTGGAAAGTGAAAAGAACATCACACATAAAGACACAGTACTTGCACAGAAATATCTTGAATGGCTCGATGCAAAAAGTGCTTTAAAATCCATACATTAATGAATGATGCATTATCCTGTGCAAAACCCAATGCCACAGCGTTATAGAGATTCCTACTGTCTTGCACGATCTTCCGGTTTCTAGATTTGGCTCCTGAATCACCTTCAGTGTAAGACTGAGGGTTTTTCCACCTGTTTAAGTCTGATGACTGATAACAGCATAATGTTCCACAAACAAGACACTTGATTTAAAGAGTCACTCACAAGTATATAACATAATGTAATGCTTAGGTTAGATTTGTTCAGATTTCTAATCCTAAGAACACGTTATAGTTAAAATAGTGATGCATGACTTGAAAAGTCAGTGTTTTTGAAGGTATAAGAGATGTCAAATGCATGTTTATATATATATTTGTGTGTGTGTGTGTGTGTGTGTGTGTACTCTTGTTTTTGTGACATATCAGGACACAACTCTGTATAATGTCATGGGTATGACACAGGTATTACAAGGAGAGGGTGAATTATGAGGACATAACCCATTTCCCAAATTTTCAAAACGCTTATAAATCATACAGAATGAGTTTACAGAATGACTGTATATATATATATATATATACACACACACACACACACACACACACACACATATTTGCATATATGCCAAGTCTGATAAAAATGAATCACTGTAAATAGTTATCACAATGACAATGTATTATTGTTATAGTTTTCAATGCCTCGTCAAAAGAGAGCTGTGTTTTATTTTCCAGTTTTTCATATATCTATTTATCACTCAGATATTGTGTTTAAGTTTCACAAGCTTAATAAATCATCAAACAAGTTTACAAAGTGACCCTAATTAAACCTGTAGACATTAATGTCACTGCAGGTGTATCTAGTCTGTGTATGAAAGTTGTGTACTGCACGACGTTTAACATTTAAACTAGTGAACTGATTCTAATCCTGCCTAACTTAATTAGACTCAACCAGGATCTGCCCCAGCTCAACGTGGCGTGGTTTGCTCTCAGCTGTTTCTGTGAAATGACAATCTCTGCTGTTGTCGGGCTGGGTGTCCACTCTTGGTGGAAACGCTGCTGTACTGAGTGAACCTCTTAAAGGCTGGATTAGCAGTCTTGACTTGGCCACATGAGGTCTACAGGGTTAACCGGTGACATCTGCGTGCTTGGATTAGAGGGAGGACTTACTTACCATAGCAGAAGTGATGGAACGCACAAATCCCTTATTTTCTAGGAATACATAAAATCGAAAGGTTAACATCTGACTCCATCACTGTATGATTTGGTAAAGGCACAAGAAACATATAAGCAATCTTATTAATGGTGTTTGTGCAAGGGCTAGTTTATCCAAACTAAACAAACAAGTTGTTCCAAAACTGTGAGATTTTATTTCTGTTGAGCAGAATAGAAGATAGTTTGAAGAATGTTGGTAACCAAACAATTGACGGTAGCCATTCACTTGTACACTTATTCACTTAACACTTATTCACTTTTTTTTTCTCAACATTTATCAAAATACCTTCTTTGTGTTCAACAGAACAGATAAATAAAGGATGAACAAATTTTCATTTTTGGGTAAACTTTACTATTTAAAAGTTATATTCACTTAAGATTGCTAGAGAAACATGCATGGGTGAGAAAATAGAGATTGGGACATTCTAGATGTTAAATATTAAACAGAGCTCTCGCTGACTGAAACCTTTTGAACTCTTTCACACTGAATGGTCAAATACATGCAAAGTTATATCTGAATGCCCTATTGTGTGGAGTATTCATGTTAACACAGTCGGTTATGTGTTAAAAAGTTTAAATTGGCTGAAAACCAGATATGTTTTAGTATATTGGGTCTATGCAGTCGGTCTTAAAGTGACAGCAGTCTTATTTACCTGCTTCTGTCCATCATTAGTGTTAAAAAATATATATATTTAATTAGTATTTCTGTTAAATTGTGTTTGTAATTTGCTTCTTTGTTCTTATTTTTAATAATAAAAAAATTAGAATAGCTATATCGAGATATATCAATATCCTGAATTAAAATTTCTCATAATGTGGAATACGATTTTGGTCATATATCGCCCACACCTAATAGCAACCACCCCAAAAAAGAAAAAACTCAAGAAATTTCTTAGCAAGGCCCTAGAAACCCCCCAGAACACCCTGGCAACTACATAAAAACAGGTTAAACCTCATTAGCAACCCACTAATGCTTTAATTAACTTTACAAGAGTGCCTGGCAAATAAAGAAACCTCTGTTTATCCTGTGCTGTAGATACTGAACTTTTCTCCACGGAGAAGTGCGAGGCAGATTTGGGAGATCCTCAGAGCAATGTGGAGAGCGACAGCCGCTCCCCGGACCCTCCTGATGAGGATCAACCTAAAAAGAAACACAGACGCAACAGAACAACCTTCACCACCTATCAGCTACACGAGCTGGAGCGCGCCTTTGAGAAATCCCACTACCCGGATGTCTACAGTCGTGAGGAGCTGGCAATGAAAATCAACCTCCCAGAAGTTCGCGTTCAGGTATGCTTTGCATGATACAAGCCTGGAGACTTGATGGTATTAGACATAGTGATCAACATCTTTTTATTTATTACAACCTTGACATTGGGGTTATTTAATGGACTAATGTTGCTGTTTAACAATGGGGTATTGATTCAGTAAAGAGAATCTGGTTCGATACAAGAGACAGAGCTTTGTTAAACTGATAAAGCTCAAGTTCACTCATTCATAACTCTCCAGCACTCACCTCATTGACTTCTGTGAACAGGCGAGTTGAAATGAGTTTCTGTGCCACTTGACATTATAAGGTTGAGACTAAATGGTTCTCAACTTTTTCCCGTCATGCAGGTTTGGTTCCAGAATCGGCGTGCTAAATGGCGGCGGCAAGAAAAAATGGACACTGGGAGCATGAAGCTCCACGATTCGCCCATGCTGACCTTTAACCGACCGACCATGGCGCCCAACGTGGGGCCAATGACCAATTCTCTGCCTCTGGACCCTTGGTTGTCCTCGCCGCTCTCCAGTGCCACTCCTATGCACAGCATCACGGGCTTCATGGGACCAGGCCAAAGTCTCCAGCCCAACTATACGGGTCATCCCGGCTTTCTGAACTCCTCTCCAGGCATGGTGCAGGGAATGCAACCCATGCCACCACCTCCTTACCAGTGTCCCCCTGCATTTAATGACAAATACCCTCTGGAAGACGTGGACCACAGCTCTAGTATTGCAGCTTTGAGGATGAAGGCCAAGGAGCACATTCAGTCCATGGACAAAACCTGGCAACCCATGTAACAGGAAAACGGGGAGCGGTATAATTTATTTGGATCTCATAGACACATGGATACATTTTTAGAAATGACCAGCAGCATTAAGGGAATCTACACAGCACAACATGCTTGGATTTACACCCGTTGGTCAAACCTGCTCGAGGAATTGGTTTTGTTTTGGCACCAAACAGGGTTGCCAAGTCTGTGGTTTTACATTTAGAATTGAACTACTTACAGTACACTTGCTAGGTTTTTTGTTTTAGTCTGCGGGTTAAAGCTATCTCTCACCCACAAAAGGCGGTTTTGATGGAGTGGACCCTCGACAAACTATGGAAAAAAACATGTATTGTCTATTTCTGGGCTAGTTTTCAATAGCACTTGAGCTGTTTTTTTGTCCAGGTCTGACAACCATAGCAACAAAGCACTAACAGTTTGTGATCATGGCATCTACAGTAAGGTGTTTCTTACTTATTCCCCGCAAATGTTGAACTCCTTAGGATTCTGGATTTTAGTCTGTGCCAAGCTTCTCTGCTCCTCCAGGTTGAAGACTCGCAATAGCAAGTTTAGCATATTTGCAATTTAACAGGACAGCACAGCTCAGGACAACTGATACCTCAATGCCTATTCAGAGGTTAATTTCACGTTCTACCATCTAGACATGAGGAACGATTATAGGAAGAAACCACTTGACTTTGATTTAAAAGAAAATGACTCTCTATGGTCAAATAAACTGAACTCTAGAAACAGAATGTTTTTTATTGAGTTGTTATTTTACATGAGTAGCTGCCTCATCAAGCTATAGAGTGAAGTTGTTTCTAAATCATTAGCACATATTTCAATCTTGCCACAATCCTGTTCTTGCAATTCGACGTGTTCATAAAACAATTTAAAATGAGTCTGAGGTTCAGCGTTTCACTGTCTGTGGTGTCTGTTTCATGCAATGTTGGACGAACCTCTCAAAAAGGTGAATTTTCTGAGGAAAGTCAGTTATATTTTACCCCGGAAAGGGTTAAAAATGTGTGTGTGTTTGAGGACGCGGAATGAGTGGCTCCCTGCCGGGTCTCTTCATTGTTTAGGATTATCGATTGCCCCTCTGCTCTGAACTAATGGGCGTCCATGCAGCCAGGTGTCAGTCATTTAAATGTGCAAACTCTATTCTTCGAAAAGATTTGAGGAACAAGTGCTGTCTTATCATATTGCTTTTCAATTCTAACCAATGGTATCATGATCATTTGAATACTTTGTGGACACTGTAACTATATGCAAACAGGAAATATACATATAATTCAGGATCCATTATACACTTTTTTATGCACTGTGATGATGCAAATGGTACAAAACCAAAGCTTGAAGTTGAATGCAAAAAAATATATAATTCATTCTACAGTATGTTTGACATATTCTTTATTTAGTAGGTGTGTATTCAAGAATATTATTAATAAAAAGAGTTATTTTTAAAGCATTATCTATGAAATGCGATGAAGCCAAAGAAGATTGAGTTTTCTTTAAAGATGTGTACACTTACATCATAGGAGTGGATTCTGACACAATCATTGCAGCTTTATCGCTGTATGACGTGCACATTATGCTTGTTATGAAGTTTCTGGGGAGAGGAAATTAGAATGTTATTGAATACGTCTTTAGATTAATTTTTTTGGAACAATTGGAATAAAGATGAATGATAAAAATGGATGATTTGGTTACCTTTTATAATAAATATAAAGTTACGACAATAAACTAGAATTAAAAGAATATGAAATATCAATCATTTATGAGATTTTTTACATCAATCCAATGCAACACTGTCAAATACATTTCAATACCCAAATCATAAACTATATTCCTGACATAATTTGAGCAGTGTTTAAGGACATCCGATTTATTATTTGAGCTTTTTAAATCAATAATTTAGAGTGTAGGTGTTGTCTGGTCTTAAAGGGACAGTTCACCCCAAAAATGAAATTTTCCTAAAAATGTAATCACGCTCATCAAGATGTAGATGAGTTTGTTACTTCATCAGATTTGGAGAAACATTGCATCAGTGTCTCATCAATGGATGCTCTGCAGTGAATGGGTGCCGTCAGAATGAGAGCTGATAAAAACATCAAAGTAATCAACAAATAAATAATTAAGACTTTTTTCACTTCAAACTGTTGTTTTGGCTGAAATGCATGTCTGCTATCCATAATATTGTTTTCCTAATTTACTTACCTAGTAATTTAAATCTTTTAATTACTTTAAGTAATTTAATGCAGAAGTGATAGATTTGTTTCTTACAAACACACAGATTCTATCTTCTCAAGACATTAACTGATGGACTGGAGTGCTGTAGGTTACTTGTGGATTATTGTGATGTTTTTATCAGCTTTTTGGACTCTCATTCTGACGGCACCCATTCACTGCAGAGCAACCATTGCTGAGACACTGATGCAATGTTTCTCCAAATCTCCAAGAAACAAACTCAACTACATCTTGGACGACCTGAGGATGAGATTTAGATTTTTGGATGAACTGTTCCTTTAAATATCAAACATAAACTAAGGCACTGAGCTCAACTAGTGACTGAAAGAGTTTTCCCCCTCATTAGTGAGCGTGTTCAGTTGTGGGTGTAGTGACCTGTCCAAGCCTTCCCTTGCAAGTTAATGGCACCAAGCCAGCCTGTTAAGATGATGAGCCGGCCGTCCATCAGCTCTCTGCAGGGGACAGAGCGAGGGGGGCAGCTATTCGCCCCTAGGATCCGGCCTAATTGCCCTATGTTCTGTTGCTGGCTTCCATGCTTCAGTGACACAAAACACACACACTAACACACGGTCCTCCTAAATCAAATTACATAAATGACAGAATTTAACACAGTAATGGCCATGTAGAAAAATATATTTACATAATCTATTTCCTCTCAAACATCCTATTTTGCAAGACAGAATATTATATAATGGAAGTATGGGAATTATGTAGCGACTACATTCAAATTATAGTTTTATTTGAGTTGTAGTGTAAAACAAATCTTTTGTGATGTTGTGACGTGGTTAAACTTGCTGTCAAGGTGTCCTGTTACATGACTTGTGACGAGCGTCGACTGACGAATGTGAAGTTTAGACCAGAGCAGAGGTCAGAGGTTAAGAGGCTGACCGCTGCTCATTTTGACAGATGACATTAGTTCAGGGATTTCTACATGGATGCTGACTGGTTTAATTAAAGGAATTTAGCTTTAGTTAACAATACGTGACAGGTGACTAAAATGAAACTCACATTATTTATCTGACCTGCATCTCCAGAATGAATAGAAATGCTAAAATAAAGAGAACTAGAGTTACACTTTTACAAAGGAACATATGGTGCTCATCCATGCAAAACTTCCCGCCTTGATGTTAGAGTGTTGCTAGACATTTTTGTCACGATCGGGGTTACTGGAAACACGAAGAGAACCAATTGCAGGTAAGTCATTTATTGAAGGGTTATCCAAAGGGGTAAACAGTCCAGGCAGGGGTCAAAACCAAACATAATCCAAACATGAAAACAAGACAAGAAGACAAGGCAAGGGCAAGACTGATTTGACGGACATGAATAATCATAAGACATTAAACAAGGACTCCGTAACACAGACTCAGACAGACCGGGTATAAATACACAGAAGGATAAAGGGGAAACAGGAGACAGGTGGGGAACAATCAATTAACTAAACAAGGAGGAAGGTGACCAAATAAGGGAACAGGAAGTGATAAGGTGACAGACACCGTGAGAAAGGAGGACATCTAGTGGAAACCCAGGGACACAACCCAGACACTGTGACAGAACCCCCCCTCTACGGAGCGGCTCCCAGACGCTCCACGACAGACACAAAACAGACCAGGAGGGAGGCGGACAGGTGGAGGGACGGAGGGCCAGAAAAGAAAAACATGGGGAATAGGCACCAGAATGTAACACAACACAGAAAGACCAGGAGGGAGGAGGACCGGAGGAGGTTCAGGGGGAGGGACGGAGGGCCAGACTTTGTGGTCAAGGCCAGAGTCCTCCAGGGCGGAGCGGAAGACCACCACAACCGTGTAGTCAGGGCAAGCGCCCCCCAGGGCGGAGCAGAAGTCCACCACGTCCGTGTGGTCAGAGCGGAAGCCCCCCAGGGCAGAGCAGAGGACCACCACGTCCTCGTGGTCGACGCCAGAGTCCCCCAGGGCGGAGCGGAAGACCACCACAACCTTGTAGTCAGGGCAAGCGCCCCCCAGGGCGGAGCGGAAGACCACCACGTCCGTGTGGTCAGAGCGGAAGCCCCCCAGGGCGGAGCGGATGACCACCACGTCCTCGTGGTCGACATCGGAGTCCCCCAGGGTGGAGCAGATGACCACCACGCCCCTGTGGTCGATGCCGGAGTCCAACAGGGCGGAGCAGAAGAACACCCAGTGACTTGACCTGACTCTGAAAGGTCCACGATGACTAGCCTTGTCTCTGGAAAGTCCATGGTACCTAACCCTGGCTCTGGAAGGTTATCGGTGACTGACTCTGGAGGGTCATCGGTGACTAGCCCTGAATCTGGAGGGTCCACAAGCACCTGACTAGCCTCTGGAAGGTCAACCGGAACCTCACTCAACTCTGAAAATTCAACAGTCACCTGACTCGACTCTGGAAGGTCAACAGGAACTTGACTCGACTCTAGAGAGTCAATGGGCACCTGACTTGGCTTAGTACTGCCTGTGGAGACGTGAGACGCCTCGGCTTCAGGCACTGCCTCGGTAACGGCCTCGGGAGCGGCCTCGGGCACCGCATCGGGAGCGGCCTCGGGCACCGCCTCGGCCTCCGGAACGGCAACGGACACTGCCTCGGCATCGGGCACCGCCTCGGCCTCCGGAACGGCAATGGACACTGCCTCGGCATCGGGCACCGCCTCGGCCTCCGGAACGGCATCGGGCACCGCCTCGGCCTCCGGAACGGCGTCGGGCACCGCCTCGGGAACGTCCTCCGGGCTTTGAGGAACGGAAGACGCCTGTCTCCTCCTCCTCCGCTCTCTATGATGGTGAGTCGGTGACACCTTGTCTGGAGACTCAGCCATTGAGTCGACCATCTTGTGCTGTGGCTCCAAGCTGCCGGCCATCTTGTGCTGTGGCGCTGGGCTGGCGGCCATTTTGTGCTGTGGCTCTGGGCTGGCAGCCATCTTGTGCTGTGGCACTGGGCTGGCGGCCATCTTGTGCTGAGGCGATGGCTCAGCAGCCATGACGTTAACCGTCTTGGGAATCTCTAGGATCTTGGACAGCGTAGCGAAATAATCCAAGAATGAGTCAGCGGCCTTCTTGGGCGTTGGCGCTGAGCTGGCGGCCATTTTGCACCGTGGCGCTGGACTCGCGGCAATCATGGGCAGTGGCGCCACCGTGGCGGATGTGCGCTTCCTCTCCCCTCTCCGTCCGCCATGGTGAGACGGTGGCTCTGATCCATCCCACACGAGCCCCGGGTCGAAGGGAGGCCATGGTTGAGAGCGGTGCTGAATCTCCTCTCGACCACTCCCTCCTCGGCGACCTCCCCTGGTCCCCCAGAAAACCACCAGGCGAGTTCCCTCAAATCCATTCCTCTCCCGCTCTGTGACTGGGGAGGAGACATAAGCAGACATACCGCTGGATCTTCGCTTTGACGGAGTCCTTCTGTCACGATCGGTGTTACTGGAAACACGGAGAGAGAACCAATTGCAGGTAAGTCATTTATTGAAGGGTTATCCAAAGGGGTAAACAGTCCAGGCAGGGGTCAAAACCAAACATAATCCGAACATGAAAACAAGACAAGAAGACAAGGCAAGGGCAAGTCTGATTTGACGGACATGAATAATCATAAGACATTAAACAAGGACTCCGTAACACAGACTCAGACAGACCGGGTATAAATACACAGAAGGATAAAGGGGAAACAGGAGACAGGTGCGGAACAATCAATTAACTAAACAAGGAGGAAGGTGACCAAATAAGGGAACAGGAAGTGATAAGGTGACAGACACCGTGAGAAAGGAGGACATCTAGTGGAAACCCAGGGACACAAGCCAGACACTGTGACAATTTTGTTTAAACTATTGTTCTTTTTTTCCACCCATTTATTATCTACATAGCAGAAATCAAAAGTCTAATGTATTAGAGTATTATCAGCAAACACTACTTTTTAATTAGTATTTTTGTCTTGTTTTTCATTGCAAAAAAAAAAATATGTGTGTGTGTGTGCACATATATTATTCGAGAAAAAATGTAATTATGTGTTTATATATATATATATATATATATATATATATATATATATATATATATTTTTTTTTTCTGGGTTCTTCTGATAATAATGAATTGATTGTGTGGCTTTTTCGGTCCTCATGATGTGCAGGGATCTGGAACTTGGGATGTAGTTAACTCTCTGATTAGTGGAACATGCTCTACGGTGCAAATAATAAGGGAAGCAAGCGGAATTAATCGGGTTTGATTTCTACAGCTTTTCTATGTCTTCTTCGTATGCCATAATGAGACGCTTTGGCAAGGGGGAGTGAGAACGTGCTTGTTCATTGATTTCCCTTTTTTGTGGCTTGTAAGGACATGCAGTATATTAGGTATCGGATTTTGCCATCCTACTCAAAATGTTTTTGTGTATGCAGTCTGTATACATGCAATGCATGCAAACTTTGAACATACATACCCTGACCTACTGTACTACATCTGCCAAAACATTTAATATATTCACAGCAAACACAAAATGTAAAAATGTATTGCAGTGAACTTGATCTTCCAGTTGCAATGTGAACCAGAAGCTAAAAAAAATGCAATTTCCTTCTAACATCAGACTTTAAATTTGATTTAAAATGCAAAACAACTGTATTTAATATTTATTGGATTAAATATGCCACATAATCTCAAAAAATTATAGCATGAATATATTTAAAATAGCCTTACTTTAGTTTTGGAAAAACATTTAAATTGATCTCTCTAGAAAAAATAGGCTGCAATTTAATACTGAATTGGAATACATCATCAATGTGTATCATGAATGAAGCAGCTTCTAACTTGTAAAATTTTAGGTTAGATTTTAGCTTCTGTATATTTGTGTACTCCTAAAAGTAGATAAAATAAAGAATTAGAGGTTAAAATTTCTATTCTGGTGACAATGAACCAGAGGTTCTGATGACTGTCTTGCACTGAGGGGCGTGTCCAAATGTTTGTCCAATAAAGTGATCTGCTGAATGAGAAGCCACGCCCACCGAGACCCCCGCAGCAGTGATGCAAACTAAATCTTATTACCTGTTGAAGTAGTTTTATGGCATGTCACATCACACACCTCAGGATGCTGCTTAAATTTCATGTGCCCACTGCATTATTTCAGGCCTTGTCTAATTGGTTTGTTAATGCACAAGATGTGTTTATGTATATGCATTAAATCTTTTAATTATGCTAGTGCAAATGAAAGCAAAAGGTGCATTATCACATGCATGTGTCTATCAAGAAGAACAGGAAGTTTCTTAAGTTATTCCACAAACTTCCTTAAATATCAATCTTTAAACGTGTGTGGAATGTGATTGGACCTGCAACCCTCATAAATTCATCTTTTTCCTCTTCAAGTTTATAGATAAAAGCTTTATTGTACATATGTTTTTTTTATTAAATAAAGTATTTTTAAATATTTTGTATATCTAAAAAATTAACTATTATTTTTACTGATTATTTAGCACCTCATTTTAATATTTTTTTATTGTCATTTGCTATTATTATTATATTGTATAGTTCTTGTCTTCTTTTAAAGCTTTGCCAATAACACAATCATGTCAATAAATTATTAGTAAAAATGTATTTTTAATGCAATTTACTTTTTAGGAAGGTAATCATATTTCAGTTAAGATTTATTTTATTTCAAGTATTTTTAGTAAACTGGACTAACTCTGGTTTGTTTCTGATGAACTTTGCAACACTGACACATTTATCGAACTGAACTGAATCTAAATTTAACGTAATAATGACACAGTTGTCTTCTGTACTTGACATTTCAGTTCCAATGTGAACCAGAAACTAAAAGAAAATGCAGTTTCCTTCTAACCTCAGACTTTAAATTGGATTTAAAATGCAAAACAACTGTATTTAATATTTATTGGATTAAACATGCAACATACAACTTTACATCTAAAATTTAATTTATTTCATAAAAGTTGAATTTTACAACATAAACTCTGTTATTTGTAATTGATCTTTCTAAAAAAAGACTGCAATTTAAAGTGAATTGAAATACATCATCATTGTGTATCATGAATGAAGCAGCTTCTAACACCTGATCACAGAGTCACAGCGCCATCTACAACTAAACAACGGAACTGTGAACCTCTCAAATGAACCCCCAGCATATCAACTCTAACAACATTCAGAAATCATTTTACTTTTGTAATGTTACATTATTTAAGAGTGATACAGGATATTCATTGTAAGAAAATGTAGTCTGGGACTTGATTTTATTCACTGGATTTATTGCAAGTCTAAATTGTATTACTATTATTTATATTTTTGCAGTGTGCAGACTGTAGGTGCATGCTTTATGGGCTAATAATTGCTATGCAGGACGATTTTGTGACTGTTTGCATACATTTTTTCACATGAATGTGAGACTGAAGCTGCCACAAGTATGATCCGACAAGTAATAATTAATTTAATAGTGTTATTATAAAAAAATCATTTATTTAACCGTCAACTCCCTCGGAAGCATGCATGATTTTCTTTTTTTACCGTTTCTCCATTCATTATGTTTATTTCCTTGTCATATCAGCTCTGAAAACAAATCTAATGCATGACAGTCCTGCAACGACTTTTACTGTAGAAATTATAGGAAACTCCCAATCCAGATATGAGTATGCAGAACTGGTCAAACTGACTTTTAGACCTCAAACCTAGATTTCTAGTTTTCGAGAATCCACAAGATCTTGATTCCATCTGGATTAAGGCTTTGAAACTAATGGCCATCAAACCATAACAAAAAATATGACCTGTATATAAGACTGAATATACAGTATTACATTTTATACAGGCCCATAAAGTTAGCTATTAGAATTAGTTTACAGAAAAGCCTTGGATTAACCTAAATTTGGCATTACGAAATTTTACTCTCATTCTGATTCATTTTATAGATTATTTATTATATTATTTATAGATCCAGCACGTTGTTTTATGCAATTACTTAAGGTTTTCATTGTCTTTTCCACAAGTAGTCTTCAAACACAATACGCAGTTTATTGTCTTTGATGGTTAACCACATCAAAGTCAACAGGTGAAGCAGAGCAGGCTGAATTCAGAGGAAACAACACCCCTTATTTGTATAAGAATTGTTTTCCGCGTTCTCCCTCAAACGGCCTTCTATCCGCTGTTGTCCTGTAAACTGATCCTGAGTCAGTTCTGCACTATCAAGTGACGCGACCGCGGGTCATTGCGTACAGTAACGGCTGATCTGAGAGCAGCACAAGAGGCGGATACAGTATCCGGGCTAGAGGCCAGCCAGGCACTTCGTGGTCTCTTGTGATTGGTCGAGAGCGTCAGCTGTGGACCAATCAGCGGCAGACATCTGTGCAGCCACGCGCTTCTCTAGGAGCCACGGAAACCGAGCTCAGCAGAGCGCGAGCGTGAGACGCAGAGAGGGAGTGTGCGGGTTCATTCCTGAAATTAACAAATATGCAAATAATTACATTATTCCCGATCGTTTCTGCTTTATTATTAGCACTGGCTGCCAATGCAGAGGTGTACTTTAAAGAGCAGTTTCTGGATGGAGGTGAGTGTTTCATTTGAACTTGCATGTCATGGTTGATTTGTAGGTCACAACATTAAAAGTTATATTAAAATGGGTTATCGAATGAATAATTAATAGGCGCTGTGATGTTTAATTATAATTTTGTTATATTTGGAAAATGCATCTGATTACTTAGCAGTATTGGTTTATGCATATTAGTTTGACAGAGCAAAAATGAAACCATCAAAAATTATGTTTTTCTTTCTTTCTTTCTTTCTTTCTTTCTTTCCATTGCACAATGTATGTTACAGTACTAAAGAAGTGCATTATGGCACATGTCGGATATTTATTAACGTAAAAAAATAGGTTAAATTTTAGCTTCTGTATGTTTGCGTACTCCTTAAAGTAGCCAAATAAAGAATTAGAAGTTAAAATGTATATTTTGGGACAATGAACCAGAGGTTCTGATGACTGTCTTTCACTCAGGGGCGTGTTGAATGAGAAGCCACGCCCACCGAGACCCCCGCAGCAGTGATGCAAACTAAATCTCATTACCAGTTGAAGTAGTTTTATGGCATGTCACATCACACACCTCAGGATGCTGCTTAAATTTCATGTGCCCACTGCATTATTTCAGGCCTTGTCTAATTGGTTTGTTAATGCACAAGATGTGTTTATGTATATGCATTAAATCTTTTAATTATGCTAGTGCAAATGAAAGCAAAAGGTGCATTATCACATGCATGTGTCTATCAAGAAGAACAGGAAGTTTCTTAAGTTATTCCACAAACTTCCTTAAATATCAATCTTTAAACGTGTGTGGAATGTGATTGGACCTGCAACCCTCATAAATTCATCTTGTTTCCTCTTCAAGTTTATAGATAAAGGCTTTATCGTACAATTTGTGTTAGTTAGTTTTTTTGACAATGAGATAAATATACATTTTAAATAAATAAATATGTTTATGTTGTATATGTCTTTTTAAATAAAAATAATAATTTTTTATTAATAATAAAATAAATAATTTTTTTATTGTCATTTGTTATTATTATTTTATTGTATATTTCTATGTTTTGTTTTAAAGCTTTGGCAATACTTTATATAAACACAATCATGTCAAAAAATTATTAGTAAAAATTGATGTGCATGCAATTTCCTTTTTAGGAAGTTAATCATATTTCAGTTAACATTTATTTTATTTCAAGTAATGGAAATGTTTTTAAATAATTCTAGTTTTAGATTTAGTTAACTGTAATAACTTTGGTTTGTTTCATTAAAGATGAAATTTACAACACTGACACATTTATTGAACTGAATTGAATCTAAATTGAACGGAATAATGACACTGTTGTCTTCTGTAGAGCTGCAGTTATTTTTCTTGTTTGTTTGTTTTATGTGCAGCTGCTTTGAAACAGTCTATATATTTTAATGCAATTTCCCTTTTTAGGATGCTATTCATGATACATTTTTGCAAGTTGCATTCACTTTATAGTTTTAGAATTATTTCTTTGCTTCTAACTTTTTTATCCACATTCACAGATGCCTGGAAGACTCGATGGCTGAACTCCGAGCACAAGTCTGACTATGGCCAGTTCAAACTGACTGCTGGAAACTTCTACGGAGACGCTGAGAAAGACAAGGGTAGGCGTTTGCATCCCTAAAAACCTTTGGTTCAGTAAACGCCTTTGGTTCAGCAAAGAAGCTGAGTTTGCTCGACTTTTGCGATCTCTTTATCCACCGACAGGTCTGCAGAGCAGTCAGGATGCCCATTTCTACGCCACCTCCGCCCGCTTCGAGCCCTTCAGCAACGAGGGCAAACCTCTGGTGATCCAGTTCACCATCAAACACGAGCAGAAGATCGACTGCGGAGGCGGATACGTTAAAGTCTTCCCGGCTGATCTCAACCAGGCGGACATGCACGGAGACTCCCAGTATTACATCATGTTCGGTACGTCAACCAATACTCATTCGTGTGTGAACACCTGGAGTTATTATAGGAAACGGGTTATTTATTTATGTTTTCATGTCTAAATCACCTCAACAGGGCCGGATATCTGCGGCTACAGCACCAAGAAGGTTCACGTCATCTTCAACTACAAAGGCAAGAACCACCTCATCAAGAAAGATATCAAATGCAAGGTGAGGTCCAAGGGTTGGTTCAAATTCAGTAATATCATTGTAATTGACTGACACTGTCAGACAAGAACAAAGTTTGATGGGAAAATGACTCTGATTTTTAGCACTGTTATTGAACTGAACTGAATCATGACTTAATTCACTTCTGTGGACTTTACATACATTTTTTTTTATTTATTTCAGTGTTATTTTGGTTTCACTTTGACATTATTATTTTATCAATATTGTGAATCATTGTTTAATTTTTGTATTTAATATTTGTAATTTTCTTTTTAAATGCTCGCATATAGTTTTTATAATTTTTTTCCATTGTAATTGTACTTCTTTTAGTACATCGAAATTGAAATTGAACATTGAAATGTTGCCTTGGCAACTAGGTAGTTAACATTTCTTTTGTTTAGAGTAACATTTTTTTTTTTATTATGATTTTAAATTTAGATTCTAATTTGAAATAATCTGTATATATACAGTAAATAGAACTTTATAAAGTACAAAAAATAAAAAGTTTAGACAAAAATAGAAATTGTGTCATCTTATCATCTACTCATCATTACTAGCAGAATACCTGTGATGTCAATAATGACTGTAAGACTGCTTAAAAAAATGATGCTGGGATGATTCCTATGCTGCAAAAAATAAATGAATAAAAAATTATTATAATAATTATTATATATGCAACTGTACTCTACATACATTTCAGTCCAAGAAAATCCATTCACATACAGTGTCACATTTGAAGAAAAATGTTTTGTTGTTTAAATGTGAAAATATAAATAAATCAAACGAAGTAATAAATAAATTAATTGATATTGTAGCCCCTGTAATGTATTTTAAAATTTATTTTGATGTATGAAGTTTGAAAGTAAAAAAAATTGAACTTTACAAAAAAAACTTTAAAAAAAATAGCCCTACGAGTTGAGAGCATCAGTAATACAAAAATGTCATGGAATGAAATTAAAATGTTCAAATCCGCTCTAACTGAACTCTCTCTTTCTCCTCAGGATGATGAATTGACTCACTTGTACACATTGATCCTGAATCCGGATCAGACGTACGAGGTGAAGATCGACAATGAGAAGGTGGAGTCTGGCTCTCTGGAGGAGGACTGGGACTTTCTGCCCCCAAAGAAGATCAAGGACCCCGAAGCCAAGAAACCTGAGGACTGGGACGACCGCGCCAAGATCGACGACGAGTCGGACACCAAACCTGAGGTTCGATTCTGTTTCCCATCACCTGTGAGGCACAGCTGGCTCGGTTTCATCTTTTAACACTGACTGTCTGATGTTGTCAGGACTGGGATAAGCCGGAGAATATTCCCGATCCTGATGCCAAGAAGCCAGACGACTGGGATGAGGATATGGATGGAGAGTGGGAACCTGCCGTGATCCCAAACCCGGAGTATAAGGTACAGACTTACATGCTTGAAGATGCCTCAAGACGCTTCCACAGCGCTTCAGGCCTCTGATAGTCATTTACTGTTGTGCTTTGGTGCAGGGCGAGTGGAAACCCAAACAGATTGACAACCCTAACTACAAGGGCATCTGGGTGCATCCTGAAATCGACAACCCTGAATACTCTCCTGATGCCGAGATCTACAAATTCGACAACATTGGAGTCATTGGGCTGGATCTCTGGCAGGTGAGACGCCTTAGTGTTGCCAAAAAACAACCTTTCATTTCTTAATTATAAAAACCCTACTAAATGTATTAGTAGACATCTGGAAGTATTAGCATATAGCAAATATTTTTAAAATATTTATTTATTTAATTGTTTATTATTTAACATAAAATAGCCTTCTATTTTGAATTATGAAAATTGCACTTGAGGAAGTGTTTGTGTGTTTATATTCCTGATCCTGATACACATTTTCTTATGGTTTAGTAGGGTTTTCATAATAATGAAATACAAGGCTATTTTATGCTTATATTGATAAAAATTATAAATAAGTAAATAATAAGAAAACAGTAAATAAGTAAATAAATTATTTACTCATTTACTTATTTATTTATTATTTGTTTTATTCTTTTTATTATCAAGATTACCGTAAAATAGCCTTGTATTTCATAATTATGAAAACCCTACTAACTATATAAGTGAACCTCAGGAAGCATTATATAACTTTAAAAAATAATGCAATTCAGGAATACATGTCCATGAGATTTTGAGAAGCGTATTGTGAATATTGTGTTGATTGTAATGTGCTTTTAATGAGGCCACCAGTTGATGTTAATTAGATTTTTATTGAATTTTAGCCCTTGGTTTAATTTTTTTTCGTTTATTTATTTGATTGAAATGATGGTTCCTCTTTTACAACTTTAAGCCATTTCAGAAGAATTACTAAATATCAGGATTAGTTAAATGAAATTTGTTACTGGAAATAAAATAAATGTTAACTGAAATTAAATAAATGTAATTAAAATCTATGTAAAAAATTATAAAAACACAACATATTACTTAGACTTAAAATTATTTAAATATAAAATATTAGTTTATTTATTTGATTTTGACATTTTCATAAATTTTATAATCTGTATTATTTTAATATTATTATCATTATTATTAAACTAGATCATCCAGTCTGAATTATATCTGTACGTTGCAGTGTTATTTAAGTATTTTTAAGCTTTTTTTTATTCATACTTTGAATAACTTTTTATTTTCATGTTTTTCAGTTAAAAAAAGTTAGTTTTAATAATTTTTTTGTGTTTTTGTTTATATGTCTATGTAGTTTCTATTCATTTTAATTCATTTTAGTTTGCTATTTTAGTACATCAAGTTAAAGTATTTTCAATATTTTATTTTATTTCAGTTATCATTTATTTTATTTCAAATAACATTTTTTTAATGGTTTAGTTTGAGTCACTAATACTTTAGTTTGAGCTATAATAACCCTGGTGTGTGCTTGTAAACTCAATAGCAAGTTTGGAAAGAGGAAATCTATTTTAGAACTTGTAACATGGCTGTTTGTCAGAACATGTCAACTTGTCAAAGTATGTGAGGTTTCTCCTCACACTCAATGCAGTGTTTGCACATGAAACCATGTTTCTGTTTCATCACTCCAGGTGAAATCCGGCACTATATTTGACAACTTCTTCATCACAGACGACGTGAAGGAAGCTGAAGATTTCGGAAATGAAACGTGGGGTGCTACAAAGGTAAGAGCTGGATTTGAGCGTCCTGCTGAGCTAGTGAATATGCAATAAAAATGCATTTATTACAAAACAAAACAAAAAACAAATCTCGCCGCAGGGTCCCGAGAAGAAAATGAAAGAGGAACAGGATGAGAAGAAACGCAAAGAGGAGGAGGAGAAGAACAAGGAGCAGAGCACAGAAGCAGATGAAGGCGAGGAGGAGGAGGATGAAGGCGAGGAGGAGGAAGAGGAGGACGAGGACGAGACGGACGAGTCTCCAGAGGAGGAGGGAGACAATGATGCGCTTCCCAAAGACGAACTGTAACGCAGGATGTAGATTACCGTCCACATTCCGTGGTTGCCAGGAAACGACTGCAGTGCATTCATTCTAAACTCAGCGCCCTTAGAGACGGCGATGATGTCGTGATGATGTCATAGAGGGCAAAAGGGCAACCGGAAGTTCTTAACCTATACATTTAATTTGCGACCATTGACCCTTAACGAGCCAGTTTTTTTGTTATTGAAGAGTTTTCTGTACAGCTGCAGGAGTCTGATCTGTTTGAAATCTATTACCAGGTTATTTGTGCCTTTTCATGTTTGTAAAATCGATGCCCATATTAGTACGAGATGTTGGTGTTAGTTTGAAGGAACTAGACTAAATTCATGAAGTTTATTTGATTTACAGTTATAATTATGGAAGCCTGTTTTCACCACGGAATACAAAAAATAAAAAAGTAATTATCAGTTTATATCTCACAATTGGGACTTTTTGTCCGAGGGGAAAAAAGTAAGAATTGTGAGATTTCATCTCATAATACTAAGAAAAATAATGTGAATTGTGAGATATAAGCTCGAAATAATGAGGAAAATGTCTGAATTTTAAGATTTAAACTTAAAATTGTGAGATATGAGCTCATAGCTTTGAGATAAAAGTATAAATTGTGATCAGTCGTATTTATTGGAATGTTTTTATTCTGTGGTGGAAAAAAAACACTATTCAGAATTACAGGCAAAAAATTCAAAACTGGTTTATATCTCGCAATTCTGACTTTGTTTGTGATAAATGAAGTCTGAACTGTGACAAAAAGTCGCAATTATATATATTTATATATATATATATATATATATATGTATATACATGTATATGTGTGCATATAAGTTTTAATACATAATAAATGTTTTGTCTTTTCCCATAGTGGAAACGGACTTCCATAGCAGGTAAAGAATGTTACTGGGATGTTACACCGCTTGAGCAGTTGTTTCTCTGCGATGCAGAAATGTGATGAGCGCAAAGTGCACTGAAACGGAAGAATGGAGGATGGTGATTTTTGCCCTATTGTTATTAATAAGAGATTAATCAGATCACAGGCTGGGTTTCAAACTGGAGTCCTCATTTCTGAAACACGAGCAGTGAGCAGTTTTTTTTGTGAAAATTATTGCAAGAAAACATACAAGGATTTACGCAAATTCATTCTGCTTGTATTTCATCAATGAGGACTGATGAATGTTTGTACTGTAGTGCAAAAGAAATATACAATGACAATGTTCCTTTGGCACTGATGATTTAGTTTTGTTCTGTTATCATATAAATCTCCCAAACAAGATATTCAGTAAAATTCCTTTTTATTTTCCAGCTCTATTTATTACAAAGTCTTGCAGTTTGAGTTTCAGAGTTTGATGTTCAGTATGTAATTGATATGTTTTTTTTTTTTTTTTTTTTACTTGAAAATAAATGAGCTAAATTAAGGGATGTGGGGATATTTGCAGAGGTTTCAAGGCTGCATTAAAATAAACACTGTGAACTAAAACCCAGATGTTCAAATTGGATTAGTACTGAAAATCCTGTTTAGTGACATTAAAACACCTTTTTACACGTTGAGAGAGTTGCCAAAGTTTTAATAAATAACTTTATTGTACATGCAGTTGTGATAATTTGTGAGTTTAAGCACATCATGGTTTCATAATCAGAACATTTTACTATTACTTTTTTATACTAATATGATTCAGGTTGGTTATTATTACACCAAAAGAACAGACGAAGATGTTTACACGTTAGACATTTTCATAAATTCATAATTTCTCCATAAGGTTTGCTCATCATCAGCTTTAGTCACATGCATCTGAATAAATATTTGGACTTTTACTCACTTTTGTTTGGTTTGGTTGATAAGTTTGTGTTTGCAACATGGAAGCTGTTCCAAAAAAAAAAAAAAAAAAGGCGAATGCATTGTTAGGTTGTTTATGGGAGTTGCTTGCATTATTTTCACCACATATGTTTTCTGTAATAAAAAAGCTGATTTATATTACATTATTTGTTTCTAGATGTCATGCATTTACAAATTTGGTACACAAGATGGAGACATTTTACAGTTTACAGTACAGGCTATGTACAGTCAAACCAAAAATGATTCAGACACCAGATGTCATTTTTGATATTTGTTTTACTAGTGGTTACAGGAAACTATGGTTCATTTATGTAGACAAAGATAGCTAAAAAGAGTGAACCGTGACAAATTATACCCATAATTGGTACCAAAAATTATTCAGACACTTTGACCTGATCATGTGTTATCTGACATTATCTAGATGAATTTGTTCTGAATAATTTAACTCACAATATCACAAATAAACTCTGATAATATGTGAAAGGTTGAAGCTGTATTTCTTTAGACTATGTAATCAGAGGAAATTTAGATACATGAACTGATATTTGTCTTTTCTGTTTTCCTTTTCTTTATTTTACTACATTGAACTACAGTAAATTCTCACACATTCTCCCATAACAGTTTAACATATACAATTTATTATAATTATATATGATTAAATATATTATATAATTTAATATTTTCTAGATATTTTCTGTTCTTTGTTATGTTTTACATGCTTTTTAACAGATTTTAAATTTTAGATTAATAATATAAATAATTATTAACTATTTGTCCACAGGCGTACGTTTGTTTCAGAATAGCTTAGTAGGGCCAATGCGTTAAGAATACGTTAATAACTTAATTAAAATTACTTTAGTGAAATAAACCGCCTCTGTCATGAACACCAAAAATACGATCTTTAATGAATTCGTAACTCAGGCTTTTACATTTGACATTGCGCGTTCACGAGACAGACTCCTGACTGTGCGCGTGCTCTTGAATCAGGAAATATGGCGGCGCTCACGCCACTCAGTCAGGTAAAGACTTTAAAAGTTTGATTAAAACTGAACTGTAAAGTACATTTTGAGAGGATTTATGTAAATCTTGTTCCCTGGTTGTAGAAAAAGTGGTTATGTCGTGTTTAAGTGTAAACGCGCGGAGATTGGGCTCTCCGGTGAAACGGGCGCAGTTATCGGTTGTTGTTAGCGATTATGTCATAGTTATTTTTTCAGTTTTTCCCACGTTATGTATCGTAATGATGTATAATAATTGATTTCTGACTGATTTTCTTCTTCAAGGTCGCTGTTTTACAACTTTTCGACTGTTTCTGTGTCGTGACAGCTGTTTGTGTAGCACCATGACGGAACTAATCAGTGTTTTTTATGTGATTTCTGGCACTGAATTGTTCAGAATTTTGTTCAGAAACATTATTCAGATTTTGTTCGATGTATTATGTCAGCAAACCGTTTATCTATACTGTCTTTAACGAGAGAAACCAACGTTTTAATCACATGTCGTCATCGATGTGACGTCATCGATTTTTGATACTACAAGAAATAAGTGTTTTTCACCCGTGTCCAAGATATGTTTTTTTACTACGGGGTTTTATTGCCACGTTGAATAAAAATTATCTGAAATTACAAGAATAAAGTTTTTTTTTAATTTTATTTATGATTTTTATTTTATTTACGATTTTAATCTTGTAGTATTACGATTTTATTCTCGTAATATTTCGACTTTATTCTCGTAATATTTCGACTTTATTCTCCTAATATTTCGACTTTATTCTCCTAATTTTTCGACTTTATTATCGAAATATTTTGACTTTATTCTCGTGATATTTTGACTATATTCTCGTAGTATTACCACTTTACTTGAAACATTTCGACTTTATTCTCGAAAAAAAAAAATTTCAATGTGGCACTAAAACGCCGTCGTATTTTTGATATTTAACTGCTACTTGTTTTTTATTATACTGCTAACACTTTACAGTAAAGTCCCATTAGTTGAATATACGTTAATGCATTAACTAACAATATTCATTTTCTCTTCTATTTATGCAGTTATCAAGCGGAAACCCTGCATATGAGAGCTTCTACAGACAGGTAAATTACCAAAGCGGTTTAAAATGGAAATATCTCTGATATTATGCGCTCCCAATGTCAGTCATCAAGTATAGTATCATGATATTGGCTGATACTGATGATGTGTTTTTCATCTTTAGTTTCTTCTTGTCATTATAAGTGACGCTGATGGCCTTTTGTTTTTGTTGCAGGTGGATCCGGGAAACACTGGGAAAGTGGGCGCTGCAGAAGCTGCTCAGTTCTTGAAGAAATCAGGGCTTTCAGACAGCACACTGGGTCAGGTGAGAGCGAATTATCCCATGTCTGAACATCTGAAAGCCTGGAGACACAGCGCTGGAGCTCTTGGCATAAAATGACTGTGTGTTTGCCTCTCTTTACAGATCTGGGAGCTGTCAGACCCTGAGAGAAAAGGTTACTTGGATAAAAAGGTAAATACCATTGTTTCATGTCAGAATAGGCCTTTAAACAAGTAGATAATCTTTGACGTCTTGATTTCATTTATATCAGCTCTTCATTTATCTGAAGTGCTAAATCTTGTCTGTACAGTTTCACTATTGTGTGTGATGGAAAGTACTACATTTATTAGTCAGACTCTGAGCCAGATTTTGGTCTAAAAAGTTACGGCACCAAAATAAAAGTGCAGTTTACTTTGAAAAATAGTGTGTACTACTCAAAGAAATAATGATAAAATGTCTTAAAATATAATTTTAAGGAATATCACAAATTTTTTGTAAACCTTGATTGTGCAGCGCTTAGTCTGCTAAAAATAAAAGGAATTGTTACATGTTAATTTGATTTACATTTTAAAGATTAGTTAATTTGTTTTATGTGATCATTTGATTACAATCTTTTTTATATACATTTGTATTCAGTCATAAAACACGGAATCCAATTAAAACAGACAACATAGAATTTCAGGAAAAAAAAGCATTTTATAGAGCCCTATTATTGTAAAATTTTTTATAAATGTAAACGTTGAACACTGCAGACACTGAATTTAGGGAAAAAAAAAAGTAATTGGCCCACTCGCTCCTAAATGGGAAAATTGTAATGTTCAAACTATAGAAATGGAAACGTTAGCTAAATTAAAAAGCTTGCCAAGCACTGTAATGTGTAAGAAAGAAATATAATAATCAATAGCCTAAATTGTCTTCTAGTTGAAGATAATGTGCTCTGTAGGGTTTATATGAACATGCAGTTGATGTTGCATTTTGAGTTCAGGGTTATGTTATTGTAACTGAGATACTATATTTTTTATATATATATATATATATATATATATATATATATATATATATATATATATATTTATTTTATATATATATTTTCTGATATTTTAAAGTTTAAGTAATTTAGTTTTTGTTAATTTCTGTATTTTTTTACTTCATTTTTATTTGTAGTTATTTTTGCACATCAAGTTAAACTAAATAAAAATGTTGCTTTGGCAGCTAGCTGAAATAAAATGGGTTTAATGTTTGTTTTTATTAAAAATTAGAGAAATTTTATTTTTTTCAAGTAACAAAACTCTATTTTCATTTTATAATCTCCCCCCCTAGTTTTAATGAACTGTAATAACCTTGGTTTAACTGCATTCTCTATTAAGGGTTTCTTCTCTGCTCTGAGGCTGGTGGCTTCTGCTCAAGGAGGAAGTGACGTCAGTCTAAACAATCCAAGCCAGAACATCTCTGCACCCATCCCTAAATTTGTGAGTATTGCCACTTTATATATCTGAGCTGAAAATTCATTGATCCACATATGTTTATCTGTAGATTTTAGCCAAATAGCATGTGTATAAATAAAGATGATGCTTTGTAAATAACACTTATGTGCTCCAATCACTGTCAACCCGTTGAATACGATAGCTGATATTAACAGTTAATCACTTGTGTTTGCATGATGATTTGTAAGTTGTTTGGGTTAAAAGCATCTGTTAAAGCAAATACATGTAAATGTCCGTGTGTTTTCCAGAGAGACGCCGTTAGCCCGTCCCTGAACATCACAACCTCAGCTTCTGATTCCAGCTGGACAATAAAGGTACAGAATTACTGCAGTAAAATCTGATTTGTAATAAAAAAAAAAACATGTTTAAATATTCTCAGATTTTTCTCACCACACATTGTCTCTTTTCTATTGTGCTTGGCTTCTCCAGCCAGAGGATAAAGCAAAGTATGATGGGATATTTGAGAGTCTGTCTCCGATTGGTGGGCTGCTGTCAGGTGATAAAGTGAAACCAGTCCTAATGAACTCAAACCTGCCTCTCGATGTGCTCGGAAAGGTGAATATCTGTTTTACTGTATAGTAGGCTAGCACTGACACTTTAGTCCAATAGGCCCCTTAAGTTTTACTTATATTTGCCTGATATTCTAAGAAATTGTTACTCAGAATTTTTTTAAAACAATAAATTAAAAAATCCTGAAAAATAAAATGCATGTCAATTTGAACAAAAATATGAAGCAGCACAACAGTTTTTTTAACAGCATTAATAATGAAAAATGTTTCTTGAGCAGTAAATCTGTATTAGTGCTGCAACGACGCGTCGGCGTCACCGATTACGTCGACTACAAAAATACGTTGACGTGCGTGAAATGCGTCGACGCGTCACACTGTTTACATCTCGCTTAATGGCATACTGGGAATGGAGAAAGTTGCAAAAAACAGAGACCACTGTTATCAAAAGTATCGGAATACTTTAAACAGAGGCCAAATAAAATGGCCCTTTGTAAAACCGATATGGTGTACCACGGCAGCACAACTGCGATGCACGAGCACCTCCGGTGTAATGGTTTAACTGGTTACCGTGTGTTCTGGCGACCAACTCCCTGGTTTTAGGTCTCTGCTGCAGATGTGATGAAATAAACTGATGTGATATTATTAAGTGTCTAATAAACGCAGACTTGCTCATTGCATGATTCTGATATTCTTGTAAAGATTACAAGTTATTGGTATGATCACCCGTAGCGGCTGATGTAAGGATAAAATAAAAACGCCCCTGGGGTGTCTGCCGTTGCTAAGCAACCATGACGCGCTCTCTCCATGAAGACACGGAAATTTCACCAAAGGAAAAATGGATTTGCAGCTCTAAAAATCGCTTGCAGTAGCTCTGCTACTAAATTTATTTCAAAATGGCAGTCCATATACAGCTATGATCAGCTGTTCCCTCCTCTTAGCTGAGCTTTCAATGTTGTTTCGGGAAAGGATGAAGCTGATTGGTTAGTTCTTGTCACATGACCCGCGGTGCGCTTGCGGCATTCTGAAAAGTTGAGATGTTTTTAACTCTAACTCGATGCGGTGCGGACGCGCCTGTTTTCGCGTGTGTGTCGCGACCGGCCGTGTCGCTTCCATTATGAGCGCGCATGTCGCGCGCCTGAATTGGAAATAACGAACTTGAGTGCGCAAAAGACGCGATATGTGAACGGCCCCTTAAAAGACAGCGCGCCGTGAGACAACAGTCACAAACCACCGAGCTACCCAGAATCAGCTCCAGATCTCTGGAAACCATGCTAAACCATAGCAAAACCCTGACTACATTTCATGGTTTGTGATGCTAAAGAACATTTCATGACGTCTCAGACAACTGTAAATTTGTGGCTACTGTGGTTTAATTATAAGCGCTATCGTAAACTCATATTTACCATAGTAAAATAATTTTCTTTGCCTCTTTATTTTTGTATACTGTAAAAACTTCAACCAGATTGGTTGAAAATGAATAAAGTTTGAAATATTATATTAGAAGTTGTACTTATATTTTTTTTGTAAAGTTATCCGAAGGATTCATTAGCTAATCAAAAAAAGAACGCTAGATTAATTATTTATTGTAATAAAAATAATTGTTAGACTAGTCGACAGAAAAAATAATCGTTAGTTGCAGCTCTAATCTGTATATTAGAATGATTTTTGAAGATCATGTGATGATGAGTAATGATGCTGAAAATACAGCTGTGCATCAAAGAAATAAATTACGTTTTAACAGATATTCACACAGAAAACAGTTATTTTACTGTATTTTTACTGTATTTGTGATCAAATAAATGCAGCCTTGATGAGCAGTATTTTTTATCGACTTCTCTCTCTCTGTTTTGTAGATTTGGGATCTCAGTGACATTGACAAAGATGGACACTTGGATAAAGATGAGTTTTCAGTGGTGAGTCAAACAAAATAGCATGTGCTTTTATTAGTAGAAGTTAATGGTTGATTTGATCAAACCTCAAACACTAAGTATTAAAGTAGTGTGTGTTCTCCTAACAGCGTTTGTGCTCATTACTTTTAATGTTTAATGTTATTGACACTGTTCAATGTGTTATATTTGTGACCCTGGAGCACAAACCCAGTCTGAAGTCTCTGGGGTATATTTGTAGCAATAGTCAAAAATACATTGTATGGGTCAGAATTATCGATTTTACTTTTATGCCAAAAATCATTAGGATGTTAAGTAAAGAACATGTTGAATTGAGATGTTTTGTAAATTTCCTACTGTAAATATATCAAAACATTTGTTATGATTAGTAATATGCCTTGCTAAAGACTTCATTTGGAGAACTGTAAAAGCGATTTTTCTCAATATTTAAGATTTTTTTTTTGCACCCTCAGATTCCAGATTTTCAAATAGTTGTATCTCAGACAAATGTTGTCCGACCCTAACAAACCATGCATCAATGGAAAGCTTCTTTATTCAGCCTGCAGATGATATACACATCTCAATTTCTTACTATTGAGAAAAAGTCTAAGGAAACAAGCCATTTGTTGAGAAATCTCACTCATTTTATTAATTGTCACATCTTTTTGCAGGCGATGCACTTGGTTTATGCAGCCCGAGAGAAGGAGTCTGTGCCATCCACCCTCCCTACTGCTCTCATCCCTCCACTCAAGCGGAAGAAGATCGCAAGCGATCTTCCGGGATCAGTTCCTGTTCTTCCCTCTAGTCCGTTCCTCCTGAAGGAGAACCTGCGGCCAACACCAGCGCTTTTGGGAAGCAGCACAAATTTGTCTCCTTCGAGCTCATTCAAGCGCTCCAGCCCTACCCCAGCGCAGCCTCAAACACACACACAGGTGAACACAACAGCAGTCGTCCTGCATGTAAACCTGTCTGTCTCGCTCGAACACTCATGAAACCAGTCCAGCCACATTCCTATCAGCTCCTGGAGCTCTACTCTTCATGCTTACAGAGTTACTGCAAAATAGCTTTTGAAAGGGAACGTTTGTTTCTGCTTGATTTTCTACATTGTTTGGAAGCCAAAAACAACCTACAGTTCTTTGACCAAGTAATGCAGTTCATTATTAGTTACTCAGTCCCTAACATATACAGAACTATTCTCATTTAAAATATCTTTCACTTCGTTAACTACATGAGCATCCAGAGAGCAAAAGAGATTGAACCATTTGAGGTTTATGAACGATTAAGTTTTTGGCATTTATGAAAAAGTGAGCATGCATTCTGAAAGGAATATTAGTGTGCTTTATTTACTATTAAATTCATAGTAGGTGAAGTATCATGCAAACTTCACTGATGTCACATGGTGTAGCTATTTTGCATATTTATTGTAACAAGTGATGTGTATTTTACACATAAAAAGCAATCGGAGGAATTATGATTATGATACTAAATATCAGAGTAATTATCAAAAAACTAAAAAATAAAGCTAAAATCAAATATAAATATTAGTTGAAAAAAGTTTCTAGTTTAGATAAAACTTCAAGCAGCAAAATTACTAATTGGAAATAAATAAAAGCTTATTTTATCTATATATTCATTTATAAATAAAATATAAAGTCACTACTTACTAAAAACCTATTTAATTCAAAATATGAATAGAAAAATGTAGTAATATATAAATAATACTAGAATTAAACTGCTCAGAATTATTTCTGCAGATGCCATTTTTGCATACAATTCAACAAAACTAGATCTGCAAATTAATAATATGCATCTGTTTTTTTGTTTTTATTCCATTTATGAAGGTGCTGTAAATCGAATTGTTTTGTTCTCTTGCTATTGTACAAAACTATGCTATTTTGTACATGCAACTTAGATTTAGTTTTATTGTAAATACAAAAAACAAACAATTTCATTAATTTGAACAAATTTACCATTAAAACACAGATGCTGTATCCATCGCATCCGACATGTTTTCTCACTGACACGACCCCAACTCATGGCTTAAATGTGGTTATGTGCATAAATGTGATCTTTCTGACTTTGTGGGATAAAGTATGTCAGACAGTGTGCTCTGCAGATTTTGGTTGATGCATAAAGAAAATATACATAGTATGCACATACGAGTTGTATGCTATTCCAGACGTACCCTATATTTATCCTAGCAGCCATTCTCTGATCTCTGGGTGGTGCCAGCAGAAGACAGAGAGCAGTACGAGGAGATCTTTGAACTGGCTGACTCTGATTTTGATGGGATGGTTGGAGGAGGTGAAGTGAAGGATATCTTCATGAACTCCCGGCTGCCTCAGAGCGTCCTGGCACACATATGGTGAGGCAGTCAAGTTTGGATTAAAGAGTAAAATGCAATCTTATTTCTAAAGTCACCCACAGCCTTAGGGTTTATGATTATGCTACACATAATTGTTCTTTCACACTCGTGTTCTTAGAGTTATTATTTTCTGTTGTTTTGTGTCTGCAGGTCGCTGGCTGACACTCAGCGTACCGGTAAACTCACCAAAGAGCAGTTCTGTCTTGCGATGCACCTGATTCAGGAGAAGGTGAAAGGAGTGGATCCTCCTCAGAGTCTGACCTCTGACATGATACCACCATCAGAGAGAGGAGCTGTCAGCACGCAGGTGAGGAGATAAAACACACACATGCATTTCATGCATCCTGTCACGATCAAAAGCAGGCTCCCTTTAGCCTTAAAGGGTTAGTTCGCCCAATTTGCAAAATTATGTCATTAATAACTTACCCTCATGTCGTTCCAAACCCGTAAGCATCGGAAATACATTTTGGTCCAAAAATAGCAAAAACTACGACTTTATTCATCATTGTCTTCTCTTCCATGTCTGTTGTGAAAGAGAGTTCAAAACAAAGCAGTTTGTCATATCCGGTTATTTTGAAGAAAGTGGGTAACCAAACAGTTGACGGTACCCATTGACTCCCTTAGATTTTTTTTTTTCATACTATGGAAGTCAATGGCTACCGTTAACTGTTAGGTTACCAACTAGAGTTACAGTGTTTATTAATCTTTATTTTAAGTTATTCTTATGTACTTACACTTTATTTTTTAAGTTAGGATAATGGTTTAGTTTAGGGTTAGTCACATGTAACGATGCTTAATTAACTGGTATTACTGTAATGAATGATCGTACTGTGAGACAAGGACACTGTAAAATACAGTGTTACAGAAGTCATGTGCATTTCGTTTGTATTTATAGTTGAACGCACATGAACATGTCTGATATTTCTGATTAGTCAGTCTCCGTTCTCTGTTTTTTCTTCTCCAGATTCTCTCTGGATTCACGCCATCAGTCGTGTCTGAATTGACCCCGTTGACCAGTCTGAGCAGGGTAAGTGCTTCTCACACTTCATTGAGAGGAAATAAGATTTTCTAAATGCATGAAATCAGTGACAAACGTGTACTATGCATTGAAAATATTTAAAATGGGTGTAATCATTGAAAACGGGAAAGAATATCAACACTGCATTGCCATTTTAATGAATGGCTGCACATTGAACTTGTGTCTGGGTTGAGCTTGGGTTAATTGATATAAATAAACCACAATACATAGCTACAATATTCCAGTAATTATTTGCATGCATGTTAACAGTTGGTTTTTAAAACCATTTATCAGATGTTACAAAGTGCATGGTCTGAAAAATTTACAGAGAAGTCTGAAATATGAGTTTAGAAAAGTATCCACAAAAAAAGTTTAAAGTCT
The DNA here is from genome assembly GCF_963082965.1 of Carassius carassius. Classification (NCBI taxonomy): domain Eukaryota; kingdom Metazoa; phylum Chordata; class Actinopteri; order Cypriniformes; family Cyprinidae; genus Carassius; species Carassius carassius. The sequence goes on from NC_081766.1 coordinate 2,040,092, forward strand.
CTTTATGTTCAGGTGATGAGAGAGTATTACATGAAAATTACTAACTGGAAATATAATGAAAACTAAAATTAAAATGTATTAAACGTAAATAATAATAATGACAAAATCACTACAAATGTAGCTAAAATTTAAACGCAAAGTATGAAATAAATTAATTTGTCTAATTCAAAATATTAATAAAATCTAAACTAATTTGTAAAAAAAAAAATACTGAAATAACTTCTCTGAATAATTTCTGCATACACCATTTCTGCATAAAATTCACAATATTTTAAACTCTGCATCTTTTAAATGATAAATAAAGAATGTGTATCGGGGTGTTTTTTTGCTGTGTTTCTGAATCTGAAGGTGAATAAATATTTATTCTCTTTAGAAATTATTTACAATAAGAATGTAATGTAAATAGTCTGTTCTGATATGATGTTGCCTGAAGTCTGTGTCTTTATGTTCAGCCGATGAGAACGCCACCTAGTGATCATCTCTGTGTACTGCATAATTATATACTCTACTGGAGATGACAGAGAATGGCTGTCTCTTACATAACATGATTTTTCCAGGACAGCAGCAGTTCAGTTGGGTTGGTTGAGCCGACGGGAATCAAGGATCTCGATGACATCAACCAGGAAATCTCCCAGCTGCAGAGGTCAGAGAGTTCATGCACAGAGAATTATACGCTACACATAACCATCCATTTGGCATTTCTCTAGTTACTTATTTTGCTCTTTTACTTTTTGCTTTTTACTCATTTTACTTTTTTTGTGCATAGTGAGAAACGCATATTGGAGACCGAAATCCGGCAGAAAGAGGAAGCGCTGCGACAGAGGAACAGTGAGGTTCAGGTGAGGCTCCTCTGTACTTTGTCCCACTTGTTAAAGAGCCAAACATATACATTGAAATCAAACACTTAAGTTATTAAATTATCCGAGAAGATAGAGAGCATGTAGCATGAGATGCACAACATGAACTGTTCATGCTGCTCTTTTCCATGCAATTAAAGTAAACGGAGGCTCTGTAAAAGTGTCTTTTAAAAGTCCAAATGTATTTAACTGAAATAGTGATTGTGTGCAGGAGGTGCAGAGACACCTGGAGCGTGAAAATGTAGGTCTTCAGGATTTGGAGCACCAGAAAAGGGACTCTCAGGAGCGACTCGGTGAGATGGAGCAGCAGAGAGCCAAACTGGAGAGCACACTGGACGAGACCAAGAGCAAGTGGCAGGAGGAGAACGCCAAAGTGAGACACGATCGATTTGAGTTTGCATTGAAGACGGGAAAGAATTTAACTGTATTAAAATCAGTCGTTTGTAGCATTAATCATTTTTGAATTTACTTTTAGTAATCTTTGAACTCCTTTTAGTTCACTTTAACTCAATTTTTACTTTTGTTTTTCAGATAATATGTATTATTTTAGTTTATTTCTGCTCTTATTAGTGTCGTCACGGTACCAAAATTTCAGTATTCGGTACCGATACCAGTGAAAATCCACGGTTCTCGGTACCAATTTCGGTAGCAAAGCAAAACACTGGATTTGCCATGTGCCTTTAATTTCACATGATTATAGTTAATCTTTTAATTTAAGGCCAGTTCTATGTAGTTTCAACCCAATTCAAAAACAAAAGCTAAAAGCTGATGTCTGTACCATCTATGTTTGTATTGAATGTAGTCTACTTACTGTGCAGTTAACTGCCATTAATTTCAGATGGTTACGGTTATTGTTTTCAATAGCCAAAAGCCAGTTTGGCCTATTAAATACCAAATAAACATCTTGTTTATGCACACTTTCCTTCTTTCTTATTTGTTGCTTAAAGATTAAAAAAAAATCGGAAATCAGTATCGGAATCGGCCAGTTTGCTTGTAAAAAAAATTGGTATATCGTAACCGGCCATGAAAAATCATGATCGTGCATCCCTAGTCTTTTGACAACACTAGCTCTTATTTTTTATTACAGTTTTAGTAACTTTTTTTTTTTTTACTTATTTTAGTTTAGTTACTTGCCAAGACAATGTCTAATTTACACTTAGGTTTTTCATTCAAGGTTTTCTGCTCCTTTTTTTTCTACTTCGCTTTGGTTTTAGTTTTAGTAAGTTTGGTATTTCAACTTTTATATCAGTTAGTTGGCTATATTAAATGGTACATTTTTCAAAATATAATGAAATAGTAACTATATTTGTAAAAAGACAAAAGCCAAATTAAAAAAAAAAGTCAAATTACATTTAACACATTTTCCAACTATAAAAGTCAATGTGAACCAGCAACCGTTTGGTTACACAACATATTATTTTGTGTTCAGCACAAGAAAGAAATTAATGCAGGTTTGGGACAACATGGACAGTGATTACATAATAACAGAATTGACATTTTTGGCTGAACTTTCCCTTTAATGACAAGCGGCAGCATGTAAAGAACTATTATTCTACTGTCTCTTTAAGACCTGCACGCAATCCTTTCTTCTCCTGACTGTTTACTTTGATTACCGTGTTTATATGTAAACCTTGGTTGTTTTTTTGACCGTTTTAGCACAATCGGATGCAAAAGATAACTTAGTCTAGTAATCAGGCGCTGTTTGACAGGTTTTACGTGCTCAGAAAAAGCGCATGTCAGAACCGCACGTGAATGAAATGTTTAACCAGCAAGGCATTAAAGCACATGCAAATAATGTACTTTTATTAATGCAAATAAGTGCAGTGGCCTGTGAGTGATTATAGTAAAGTAAATCTCCAATGCAAATTTTATTGAACCTGGAATAACCCTTAAATTCTGAAGGAAATTTGTTTTCAATGACTTGAAATGCTGGGAATCAAATGTCTGTGTGTCTCAAAGAAGAATGATTATTGTTGTATATTATTGACCGAAGCATTCACAGCGTTTGATTTTGTGTGTGTGTGTGTGTGTGTGTGTGTAGATCACATCGCTGCAGACGCAGATCTTGTCTCAGGAGTCAGACGTACAGATGCAGGAGAAGGAGGTGAGCAGAACGAAGACGGACCTGTACTGTATGGAGCAAGAGGAGCAGCGTTTGGAGGAGAGTCTGCATGCCGGGAAAGCCAAGCTGGACAGCATCCTCAAACTGCTGAAGACATCACAGGACGAGATGGACCAGGTCACACACACCAGCACGTATCACACACACATTTATCAAGCTGTTTTTGCTAGGTGCCATTTAGATCATTCACGATTTATGGACTGTACCAGGTTATTATAGTTAAGTAAAAAAAAAATGTTTAGTTGCAATAAAATAGACATTAGCTGAATGAAATGATAGTAAAATAAAAATACAGTTTTCTGTATGTGTGTGTATGTATATATATATATTAGTGTTGTCAAAAGACCCGGTACTTCGGTACCAAGTCGGTACTAAAAAAATGTAAATGTGACGGTACCAGGTTTCTTTAAGTACCGGTAGAACCGAGGTCCCGTTCAAACCCGGTTCAGCGCTATGATTTCCGCGAAGCAGAAAACGAGGATGGAATCTCAAAATCCAGTCATGAAAATGAAACTTACATTTTAATATGGACAGTCATGGAATTTGTCAAAGTTAGCATAAATTAATCAAATCAAATCTCCATATGGACCAGTATCTGTAAATGTTAAGCCGCAAAAGTTGTTTGAAATATGAATCCGTGTTCTGCGCGTCTCTGTGTGAATTAATGAATGACAGAGACGTGCGGGTTTGTTTACTACATAGACTGAAGCACATGACGCTTGCATTCATTTCTGCATCTGAGCTTCAGAGTTCTCTCTCCATCAAGCGATCTGAACTTTTCAGTTCATCTCAATGGACGCACAGCGCACCTGTATTTGATGCTCTTAAATCTCTTTGTGAAGGCGCACGACTCACCATCGCTTTACTGATCGCGCTGTTTCTCACACATGCAAAGAGAGAGCGAGCGAGAGTCTTACCACGCTGAATCGACACGCTATATGTAAACTATTCTTTGTTGTCTTCTCCTGTCAAAATAATGGAGTTCATTTAGAATTATTAATATTACCGGTTTCTCCGGTAGTGGGCGGAGCTAATGCGCAAATGGCAATTTCATTGGCTGGCGCTGATCTCTTACCGTCCCTGTTTTGATTTCAGCAAATCATTTTGACCGAACGCAGACAACGTGATTAATATTCATGAGCCCAGCAGCTCATCAATTCATAGTGCATTGTATATACATTAGTATTATAGTAGAATTAGTAGTAGTATTATCTTTTAATGATCATTAATATTATCTATTACTATTTTTTTTACAGAAACCCTCAATGACCAAAAATATCTTAAGCATCACCACCAGTCTTAAGTTCAGTTAAAATGACAAATATGCATTCTTTAGGCCTAAAAGTTAATTTTTACATAAAGGCATTGTGCTAGAAATATTACTATTATTTAGTAAAATGTATGTGATACTGCTACTACAGTTGAAAAAATTTATGAAACTTTTATGAAATTTTTTAAAGAAATAAATCACAATATTTCTTCCATGTTTTAATTTTAATAGAAAATCCCCTTTATTTACCAAAAATAAAATGTGTTTAAATTTCATAAATTAAAAGACAAATTAAATTTGGGTGAAACTTGTTTACTGTTTTTCATAATTATATAACTTGTAGAAAAAATGTAAACACAATTGTAAATAAGTATAAAGCTAAAAAAAATTTTTTTTTTAATTCGCATATTTTTGTGTTTTGATTTGGTACCGAAATTGGTACCGAGAACCGTGGATTTTCTCTGGTATCGGTACCGAATACTGAAATTTTGGTACCGTGACAACACTAATATATATATATATATATATATATATATATATATATATATATATATATATATATAGGCATGGCAATATGTTTTGTTTTATTTAGTTTAACTTAATGTACTAAAATAACAAACTTATACTGAAAAAAATAAACATAATAAAATAGTACTAAAAATAGTCCTTATAAAAATAAGTACTAAAACTTGAATTAAAATTAAAATAGAAAATATAATAACAAAAAATATATATATTTATATCTTATGTATATATCTTATAATATCACCTGAATATATTTTAGAATCTTTATCTTGTAATAATGTGAAAAGTAGTTTTAAAATATAGTTTTTATTATAATTTTTTTTTACCTTTGTTAATATTTGCTCTTGCCAATTTAGTCTTGCTAAAAATGATAAATAAATATAAATCCACCACACATTTGATATCCATAATACATTTCAATTGGCCTTTTAGAGACCGATGCATATGCATTAATATTTAAATACAAAGTGATAAAATTACAAAAAATATATTAAAAAATGACGTTTGTGTCCTGAATCTTTTTTATAAATGCAATGTGGCACTACAGGTGATGTTGAATTGAGAATATTGAGCAACGTCTTGTTCCTAAATACACAAAAGCTGTGATTTTTAATGCTTTTAGCATCAAATTTTTCCAAATTACATATTACCATCAGTTAAATAGGAATAACACCATTTCAAAAGTAGAACAAATAAATAAAGAAACTGCAATATCAGTATATGAAACACCTTCTAAACTTGAAGTACCTGCAGTAAAGTCATGCAAAGTGAGGTTTGGGTTGTGAACTTGTTTCCTCAGACGCGCAGTGAGCTCAGTGAGATACAGGACGCCCAGCGGGAGCTCAATCAAACCATCGAACGCTTCAGTAAAGCTCTGAACGACAGTGTGACTAGTCTGGCCGATCTGGACCAGCTCATCGCTGAGGAGAGCTCCACCGCTGACACCAAGGTCAGGAATCACAAAACTCTCCATCATGTGCTCATGGGGTTTGAGCTGTACCTCATTTTGAGAGACACGGGTGTACGTGTGTGTTGAACTTTAAGGAGATTTTCCAGGTTGTTTTAAGTTTGATTGTCTCTTCCTGTTGAATGGAGTGAAACCATGCAAAAAGTAACCAGGTTTACCTGTTTAACTGGTTGAGAAATGAGTTTAACCTGTTAACTGCCACCCGCTCCCTCGGTGAGCCGCCTACGTTTACTTCAATATATTACAATTAAATCCTAATCTAATCATGACAAACTATATATCGTTCGAAAGGTCTGCTTTTGAAATTGTGATAACAAAGCTTTTAGTTTTTAACATTAATTTTAATTTTTGTTTAAATTAATAAATGTTTAACTTTTTTTTTTATTATTAATATTTTGTCTCTTATATTGATACATTAAGTTTTAATTCCTGTTTAGTGCCATGTTTTAGTAATGTCCATTGGCCAGTGTTATTTTTATTATTATTTACACACTATTAGAGTATTGATTAATATTTTGAATTATACTTTTTAATACTAAATTGACTTGTATGCCATTTTTGACAATATTATAGAATATGATAAAATAGTGACAAAAAAAAACCATTTGTCTAAAGTAATAAACTTTGATTAAAGTAAATTTAAATGTAACACTTTTTCTGTTATACAGGCGACTCAAAGGTCATAGAAAACCTGGAATAAATACATTGTAATTTTCAGTCCTCGAAAAAAAAAGCGTTGAAATGTAATCATGCAAACTATAACACATTTATTTGGCTAAAAATATTTTTTTCCAGTTATTACCTCAACCAGTAATAATGAATGATGGAAAAGTCGCAGTCAAAAGGTTTGGGAACTGGTTATCAGTGTATTTACTGTAAACATGTTTACTGTTTGTTTTGAGTAATTGAGGAGTAATTTACTAAGTGCCTTTAGTTTAAACAAAAGGGTGAATATTTTAACTTTAGAAATCACCTCTACAGTAATGCACCTCCTTGAGTTTCGAAGAATCTGTCAAATTATGAAGGAAATATGGTTTGAATGTTTGGTCTTATTATGTTTCAGTCCTCATGTTTGTTCTCATTTAAGTTAACTTCAGCTTGGCCTTCCATGCAAAGGTTAAAGAAAACCACAACACTACACACACACACACACACACACACACACGTGTCCGTCAGTGTGCCTTTACTCTTGTTATTGTTAATGTTATTACGCCACACACTGGCCCACTGTCAAACGGCTCACTTTTTCCTCGTCTGTGACGTCTGACATCAGAAGATCCAGCGCAGGAAATGAAGAGAGCTGAACGATGCCTTCTTCATACTCGTGCTGAAAGCTGTGTGTGTTTCAGGAGGATTCGTTGGTTAAGTCCAGGATGGCCATGTTTAACAGTAGCAGTTCTCAAGGCCTGAATGCAGATCCCTTCCAGAGCGAAGACCCCTTCAAAGGTGACCCCTTCAATAAAGGTGGGATTTTGACAAGCACATTCAGTTCACACTCAGTAGTTATGTTTCCATCCTCCCTTCTTATGTGAATTTTGGGATATTGCATAAAAATAAGTGCAAACATCAGGCATCCAAATGCAAGATACCATGATTGTTTTTTTTTTTTGTCTGTGTGCTGTGAGGCACAAGTCATTTATTTTGTAGAAAAAAAAGAGCCACAAACTTGCTCAGTTGCACCAGCTTGAATTTTTATTATTGATAATTTGCCCAACTGATGATTTTGTTCTCTTGAACACTTTATCTGCAAATATTTTATGCATTATTCCAATATTCTGCATACGTTAAATGCACAAAGTGGGATGGAAACGTAGCTTTTGTGTGTTATATTCAGTACAACTGGAGGGAAGCTGGTTCTGTCACGGGATTTAACAAAAGAAAAAAGAGAAGTTAATTGTAGGTTTTATCTCCTGACTCTTCACAATTCAGTTTATATCTCACAATTCTCAGAAAAAAAGTCAAAATTAAAAGATAATTCAATTCATTTTGATTATTAATGGATTAAATCATTAAAATATAATCCAGAAAAATGTAAATAGAAAACACAGTTTGTTAAAAATAAAACAGACTTTAAGAAAAATAATAATAATAATTTCACAGGGCCCTATAAATTTACTTTTTAAACTTTTAATAAATTGTTGTTTAATTGTATGTTTTATGACTTTAATTAGTTAGAAATACTTTTTGATTACAAAAATGTAATTTAACCGTTAAACAGAGAACCATTCTGAGAAAAAGTCAAAGTTACGCAATATGAAGTCAAGAGTCTAGATATAAACTCGCATTTGCAAGAAAAAAATTATTGAGAAAGTGTTTTTTTTTATTGGTGGAAATAAAAAAAAAAAACCTGCATTTCGCGATGTAGACTCAGAATTCAGAAAAAAAAATATTGAGATTTATATTTATATTTTTACATTTACATTACATTACATTTATTCATTTAGCTGACTTACAATTGCTATATATGTGAGAGGTCGCACGCCTCTGGAGCAACTAGGGGTTAAGTGTCTTGCTCAGGGACACATTGGTGTCTCACAGTGGATTCAAACCCGGGTCTCTCACACCAAAGACGTGTGTCTTATCCACTGCGCCAACACCACCCCATATTTTTATATCAGAGTTTCTGTTTTCCAATTTTCATTTTATTTCTTATAAATTCTGAAAATAAATAAATCAGTCGCAAAATAAAAAATCAGTCCAAATTGTTAGAGAAAAACTTAAAATTGACCTTTTTTTTAATCCCTTTTCAAATCCACATTTCAGTCCCATGGATTAAGCTTCCTGGCACTTTTTTTCCCGTCGGTTTTGTTTTTGGAAACCAGTTCATTCAGAGTGTACATTTTACTGAACTATCTGAAAAATGACATCGCTCATTTGTATTTTTCAGTTTTTCTGACACAAAACATGTTTGGTTCAATCCTGCTGTTTAAAAATGTTATGTTTTTGATAATATTATACTGTAGAATATTGAATGGTATTTTATTTTGTCTTAATTAGTTGTATTTGCCAAGGCAAGTATGTCTGTTTCTAGATTTGAGCAAACCATAAATCAGAAATATTAACCCATGAATGACTGTTCTCCAGCTGATCCATTTGGAGGAGATCCGTTCCAGCGGAGCGACCCGTTCAAAGACCCCTTCGCTAATTCTGATCCCTTCGGTGAGACTTCCTCAAGTCAGTTCAAGGTAAAATAACTAATACTGGGAATCTGAAGCCATGCTGTACTAGAAAGAACATGTTTTTGCACATTTATACAAATCAACCATAACAAATGATTGCTTTTAAATTAGTTCCATCAGTGGAAAATCAGAGCAGGATCCAATTGTACTTCAGTTTTATGAAATGTCAGTGTATTTTCATGCTTCTGTCATTCTCACACAATATGTGGGTGGAAATGATTATTTTTTCATTATGTTTATTTATTATTGTAGCTTTAAATTGATTTTGTGTTTTACTATTGAACGTCTGCATCTAGGATAAACTCTAAACATATAAAAGGCATTTTAAAAACAGTTAAAATAAATGAAAGCATGCTTAAAAAAATGTTGAAATTGTTAGTTTTAATAAAGTCTGTCTCTGTGGGGAAAAATCTTTTTTTTTTTTTTTTTTAGATCACAGTTTGGTTTTGGGGCTTTTTTTGCATTTGAAACATTAAATCAAACTCAAGTAAATTCTTCTTCTGGAGAGCTTGCGTGTGGCAGCATGTGAGCTGATATTTTGGGGAATGTGGTGAGAAACATGTCATAATGTACGGTTGGTGCTCTGTCATTCCCTCTCTCTCTCTCTCTCTCTCTCTCTCTGTCTCTCTCTCTCTCTCTGTCTCTCAGGCCAGTCCCTTCAGCAGAAGAGTGACCCAGACATCGATGAGTCCCAAACCTAAAGACTCGGGTATGGTGTTTATTCGGTTGCTGTTCAGTCCCCGTCTTCATTATTGTTCATCAAACAGTTCAAAATGTTCAGGAAGTCAGATTAGTAGTAGATTTCACTTATTAAACTAGGCTAGTATTCAAATAGAGTAACATTATAAATGTCTTTACTGTCACTTTTGATCCATTTAATGCATCATTGCAAAATAGATTGTCTGTCTTTGTTTGTTTTTTTTTTTCAAACTTACTGAACCCAAACTTTTGAATGATTTCTCTCTGCAATGAAGCATTGAAAATAATAATATTGTTTCTTGCAAATCAGCATATTAGAATGATTTCTTAAGGATCATGTGACACTGAAGACCGGAGTAATGATGATGGAAATTCAGCTTTGAACACAGAAATAAAATCCAGTTAAACAGATATCCACATAGAAAACATTTATTTTAAATTGTAATATTTTTTCAGAATATTACTGATTTTACAGTATTTTTGATCAAATGAATGCAGCCTTATTGAGCAGAAGAGACTTCATTCTAAAACATTAAGGATATAACACTTTTACCCAGTAGTGTGTAATCATTTGACACGTCAAAAACTTTTGTTTTAGAGATAGAATATTGTAAGTGATGTTGCGCCACGTCTCTTTGTTTGTTGTTCATCATCTCTTCTTATCGTTTCGTCTCGTTGTCTGTTAGAGGAAGCTAGCTGGTCTTCTTAGTACCACAGTGATGCATGATTCAGAGAATAGATCAAAGATAGAGTCGTAAGAGCCAGGGGTCACACAAACACTTTAATAGTGAAGTTCATGAAGACCGGAGAATAATTTTACCTTAATATCTTCAATAACACAAAGCCACGTTCTGATTGGACACTGTAAAAATGTTTACAGTTTAAAACGCTTACGTTTCCTTTCAAATATATGTTTAAATACATTAAAAAATGTAAAGTCTAAAACTTTTTACAATTGATATCGCTCAATGATACTGCAGTATTAAATGGCTATAGTCAATGGTTAAAGGGATAGTTTACCCAAAAGTGAAAGCTCTGTCATGAAGTTCTCACCTCCATGTCGTTCCAAACCCTTAAGACCTATGAAGCAATGACAATACTTTTTGTGTGCAAAGAAAACACAAATAACGACTTATTCAACCATTTCTTCTCTTCCAAGTCGGTCTCCACCGCCATTCGTGAGAGTATCTCCCATTTTAATTTCAGAAAAAACGTATGATTTAATTAGCAATTTTTATTAAATATTAAAATGATTTCTGAAGATCATGTGACACTGAAGACTGGAGTAATGATGCTGAAAATACAGCTTTGATCTCAGAAATAAATTACATTTTACAATATATTCAAATAGAAAATAATTATTTTGAATTGTAATATTTTTTCACAATATTACTGATTTTACTGTATTAATAAATGCAGTCTTGATGAGCATAAGAGTCTTCTTTGAAAACCATTAAAATAATGACCCCAGACATTTGAAATATTTGGTAGTGAATATTTTTTGATTTATTAGTATAAATTGATTACCTACAAGCTTAAAAAAGGAACAATATTCACAAGAAAACATGTTAAGTTTGAAAAATTTGCAAAAGTAAAAAAAGAAGAAATATGAGTAATATTTAATACAATATTTATGATTAAGATTCTTCATTTTTACAAGTTGCACCAGTTATTATAGTGAACTTAAACAAAAAAAAATTAACTAAAATTGTTAACTGAAATAAAATATGTAACACAAATAATTACATAACTACAAAATAAAATGGAAATGCAAAATATACATTCACAAAAATAAAAATGACAAAAAACTCATTTATTAATTATATTAAGATGAGGGCACAAAAATGTACTGGGTAGTTAGTAGAAATGGCTCAGCTGTATGACTCTCTCATAATGTCATCATTAGTTCATCAGAAACATACGTCACAGATGGAAAACAAAACGTGTGCTTTTTCAGGAGCTTAAAGTCATGGAAAATGAGAAACACTGGCCACATACAAGCAGCTCTCTTAAAATAGCACCTGTGTTTGTGCCACACATAACTGAGCCGTGTTACTAGATGTTTCCATCAAATCATTTGCTTGTGCTTCCTCTCGTTCACAAACAGACCCGTTTGCTGCATCAGACCCATTCGGTAGCGGCTCTTTTGGAGGGAAAGGTGGTTTTGCTGATTTCTCTCAAATGTCAAAGGTATGTTCAAAAGATAACGAAATTACTGCGTAAATCGCATACTGCTTGTCCTGTTTTGTAGTATGCATTATGCACACTCTGAATAGAATGTGAACTTGTTTGTATTCATGGAATATCTGGATGATCTGCAACATTTGTCAAATGTAAGTTATGCAACCAGAGCACACTGCGTGGATCACCGTATCCCACAATGCAATGAACCCGACCTCACCTTCCATCGCAAGCGACAGATTGAATATGAAATTATTTGTAAGACATTTTTAGCAAGCAAGCACATTTATTTATATAGGACATTTCATGCACAATGATAATTCAAAGTGCATTACATAAAAAGGATTTAAATAATCATAAAATGATCACAACAGAGGTATAAAAAAAACAAAAATGTAACAATAAAAGCAAAAATTTTAATTGGATTTAAAATGTATAATAATAATAATAATAATAATAATAATTCAGTTTGAAGTGTTCATAGTATTCATTATGGTTATTGTAGTTTCCATGTAACAGGGTTTCTGCGGCTCTTAAAAAGAATTTTTTTAATTAAATCAGAGCAGAAACTCTCATGGCATCAAATGTTGCATGCAGTGCTAAAACTTAATATCTTCCTCTTGTTTTGTAATACAAATATCTAAACATACATAAATCAACATGCATTTATACTTATAAGATATTTGCACTCGAAAAAAAAGGTTCTCCAATCTGATCAGAAGGTACATTAAAAAAAAGTTATTTCCACATTCTAGTTTTTTTTTTTTTTGCAAAATGAATTAAAAACTTTTGAGGTGTTGCTTATAAAACAAATTGTGCTCCTTAATTAATCTTTGTAAAATCTTCAGAAACCCAAACTGAAAATGTCAATAGGGTTCATTACTGCATACTGTTTTATTTTTTACAGTATGCGGTATACACGTTGCAGTATGCAGCAAGCGGTTGTTTTTTGTGTGATTATTGATCAGTAGCTCGTGTAGATGCAGTGTTGTGATTGGTTTCTGTTCTCAGAGCTCGAGCTTAGAGCCTCAGAGCCGAAAGCCGACGTATCCGCTGCCTCCTCCCAAAAAACCCGGACCGCAGAGACCAGCGCCGCCGCCTTACGGTGAGAAACTAACCCTGTGTGATTTACTGATTCAATACCACATTCATCTGATAAGCATCAGGGTGTGTGTGCGTGTGAGTTTTAATTGTGTTAAAATGCATTTATCTTGTCTGTTTAATTATGCGGTGAGGAAGAGTGAAATGAAATGTTTATCTGGTGCAGTAATATTATTATAATTATGAATTTGGGAACCGTGATGTCTGGAGCAAAATCTTTATTTTAAATGAAAGCTTTAGAATGACTTTTATGATGTATGCTTGATTTATTTTTATTTCTAGATGTGTTTCATTAGAGCGGAAATGTCTGGGAGTTGTCAGACTAGAACACTTTATTCAGCTCATCCTTGAGCAAAGTTGTGTTATTTGAGCCGTAAAATTGTATAAATCATCTTTGAATACTCTTTGGATGAGCGTCTGGTTATACTTTGCCAATGTAATTCAAATGAATTGATTTCAATCCACGTAAACATTATTAAATGTTATTTTAAATTGTTTTTATACTCTAATATTAATTAGTAAAAAAAAGAAATTAACTTTTAGAACGGAATTGTATTAATTCTATCAGTTAGCTGCCATTGCAACATTTATTTTTTTATATTTGCAGTTTTCATTTTGTTTTTTGTTTTAGTAATTTTGTTTTGTGCTTTATCATTTTTATTAGTTTTATGTTTATAGATTTAATATATCAATTTGTTTTATATATATATATATATATATATATATATATATATATATATATATATATATATATATATATATATATATATACATACATACATTTATATTTGCAGTTTAATTAACGATTTCAGTTAGCTGCCAATGCAAAATTTGCTATGTTTTTTTTTCTTTTTCTTTTATTCTCAGTTTTAATTTGACAACTTTTTTAAGTTTTAGTAATTTAGTCTTGGGCTTTTGTCATTTTTATTAGTTAGTTAGCAGTCATTTTATGTTCTGTCCTGAGAGAAAACTTGACTGATGGGAAACTTCCTGAATGAAACTGAGGTTTGTATTACACTGTATTCCTATTCCTACATTTGGAATCTCAAATTCTTCCTTTTTAGGATAAATGTAAGTCTGCTTGAAAAGCTAGCCTTCTACAAAATAGCCCCAGAAATGGCTGTTTTTAACCCAGCATTTTTAGTGTATATATTATATTTTTAAGTTTACTTTTTTTATATATATATAATTTTAGTACTTAATTTTTTTTTGTAAGTAACTTAAAAAAAGTACGTTTTTCATTTAATATTTGCATTTTTTATTCGATTTTGCTTACTGAAATTGTTGTTTAAAAGTTTGTTATAAAATATATAATATTATTACAAAATTTGATTTAATTATAATTATTAGTTATAAAATATATAATATAATAATAACAGCACTGGCAGGTATTTCTTATAGTTATGTCACAAGTCTCCTCTTTGCCTCTGTCTGTTTATTTCTAGTAAAATGCAACAGACCTCCATTGCAAGTATGTTATTGATGAATTACTCTGTGCTTAATACTGATTTATATTAATACTGGAGTATTCAAATAAGTAATAATTGAAGTTTTAATTATAAAACCCTTCAGACTTGTAGCAGATTTCACCACACGTAAACAAGCTCAATAAAATGACAGATCATGCAGAGTGATTCTGATCATGGAAGGGCCAACACTTCCCCATTTTAACGATATCGAAGTGCATCAGTGCATGTTGAGCTCATCATCGGACAGCTGTGACTGGAAAGATAAGAGTCGTCTTGGTATGAGATAATCAGACGCTGCTTAGGGGAAGAACGGATTATTTCTCTATACTTCACCCAAAAATGTAAATTCTTGTTGTTTTGAGCCTGTATAACTTGCTTTCCTCCGTGTTCACACTGTTTTTGCATGCAATGAAACCATATACAGTACTTGTTAAAAGTATGGAAAATTACATATTTCTCAAACTCAAAAAAAACAAAAACAAAAACAGTAATATTATGAAAACATTTTTACAGTTTAAAAAAGCTGTTTTCAATGTGAATAATAATAAAATGTAATTTTATTGATTTGATTTAAAATGGATTTCCTTCAGAAATCATTCTAATTTGCCGCTCAAAAAACATTTCTGATTAATATCAATGTTGAAAACCACGAGAAATGAAACCATTTTTAGAAATGAATGCTTTTACTCCTACTAAATTTATCAAAAGTCCTCACACTGCATATAGCGTGACCCATTAAATATAACTATAAAAAATGAAATAATAGTTATAATATTTTTGCCCTTTTTTTGTTTTGTTTTTAAATAATATAATATTAAATAAACTAAATAATAGTGTGTGATAATATTATTAAAAATAAAAGGCAGTCCTAGTATTAAATACATTTATTTTATAGTAAACTTAAAAATAAAATGCTAATATTTACTACTACTTTCTTTGTTTGCCTCTTTAAGAAGAATCGCTTTATGTATTCCCCAATTTTAAGTCGCTTTGGATAAAAGCGTCTAAAAATAAATAAATAGAAGCCTTTTCATCATATTCAAACTTAAAATCAGCAGGGCTTTTATTTTAGCGGGTTGCCGGTAAGTAAGTATACACGCTTCTGGATTTATCGCTGCTGATTAAAGAGCGTCAGTGGATGAATGTCAGTTTTGCATTGTGCTTTGAAAACAGCATGATTTATGCTTTAAGGTTGAATATAAAACTTATATAGTACAGTTTGTGATCTAAAATGGTAATTGTGTATTAACAGCTGTGAACTAAGTCGGTACGCAAATGCGCTGTCAGAACATATTTATATAATGCATTTTTTATTTTGGTCGTACATGCGGACCTGCGGACCACTTATGTGCACCCGGTTTATAATGCCATGAACAATTTCTATAAAAAATTAAATAAATGCTGTTGTTTTGAACTTTCTATTCATCAAAGAATCCTGAACAAAATGTTTCCACAAAATATTAAGCCACAAAAAACGAATTAGTATTGATGATAATAATAAGAACCATAATTAATAACTGAGCGCCGATATTAATCATGTGATACTGAAGACTGGAGTAATGATGCTGAAAATATATGGAATAAATTATATTTGAACAGATATTCGCATAGAAAACGGCTATTTTAATTTAAAATAATATTTCACAATATTAATGTATTTTTGAGCACATAAATGCAATGCAGCCTTGGTGAACAAAAGAGACCATATTAAAAACTTGTAAAAATTGTACTATATAAAAAGTACTGTAGTCCTACAAATTCAGGTCGTTTTCACATGTGCAAATGTGTACACAACGTGTGTGTGTGTGGCCTTGATGAACCACATCCACATATAGAATGAGTGAATCCAGAATCACATCATCAAAGTCTGTTCTCTTCCTCTGTTTTGGTCCGCACTGTGAATCTCTGTTTCCTGTGGCATTATCAGCGGTGTAGAGGTTCCCCGACCTTACACCTCTGTGACCATTTATACATTCAGCTGAGGATTTTATTCAGACACGAGGAGTTAAACAAAGTGATTTGTGCTGCAAGTTCTCAAATTGTTCAGATGGTGAAAGTAGAGATTTTTTGTTGTTGTTGTTGGATAAAACACTTTACAATAAGGTTGCAATAGTTAACATTAGTTGACTACATTAGCATGAACTAACAATAAAAAAACACCTCTAAAGCATTTGATAATCTTACTTTTTTTATCAATTTTATTTTAACACTATATATTAAACTTCAGATATAGAGCTTTGCGATTATTTATGTATATATATGTATATGTGTGTGTGTGTGTGCGTGTTTAATGCATCTTTAAAAATTAAATAATAATTATATATTATATATATATACTTCATATTTATGTATAATTAAAATAAAAATATTTTTATTTTAAATTTTTGTTAAAATTAAAATGTATGTAATATAAAATAAAAATAATTTCATCCCAATCATTAATTTAATTAATCATTGATACAGTATTTTTAAATATAAAAATCAACAAAATTAATTAATTAAATAATTATATATAAGTTTACTTAACAGTATGTATGGATAACTAAAATTGATAAATTAGAAGATTAGATTTGATTTATAGTAAATATGTAGTATATATATACTCGCACATAATGTAAGTGGAAATACTTATTATTTAATTCTTTCTAATTTATTAATTTGTGATATATTTTTTTTTGAAGTTTAAGTGTTCATATAAGCCCAAAAATACATTTTATGTACATGCTAAATATCCAACTATATAGAAAGAGCTGGGTGAGACAGTATATGTTTTCTGACGATATAAACAATCAAGATGAATGATTAATTATAAATAATTAAAAGAAATATATAGATTTGCTGTAGACTAAGTAGTACTTTACGTGATTCGATGTACTAGTATTAAAGGCTCAAATACAGTCTGAGATCAATATCTGAATTCAGTTTGTGTTGCACATTGAGCTCCAGTCTTTGTCATTAGCTCACTGAAGTCCCCTCTAGCTCCCACATGTGTTCACACTCTTAACATTAGGACTGTTCGGATGCGCAGGTGTTTACACTACTGGTGTGTTTATTACTGTAAGGGGCACAGAAAGGGCATGGGTGCGGCGCTGGTAGTTTCACTACTATCTCTGAGTTAAGACAGAAAAAAGCTCTTCCTCTCATGGCACATGAGGCCTGTGTGGTGGTGCGAGAGATATAGAGAAGTGAGTTCCTCTAAAGTTGATGGTTCACACCCTTCCACTGAGCACCAGTGTTCCCACGACTGGCTAAATATGTTTGTGCCAGGTTCTCACACGCCTCTGGAACTGTAAATACTGTACGTTTCTGATCTGTGTGAGCCTTTGAAACTTCTCTTCACATGTAAATGTTACCATCATTTCTTTCCTAAGCCACTTTAATTCTCTATTTTTCTTTTAATGCATTTCCTTTTCAGGTGAATCTCATGAAAATATGTATGGGTCACATTTTATCCCAGAGTTAAATAATTTTAGGACCAATTGCATTGTGAGATTTAAGCTATTTTAGAAATTATTTTAGTTATTCTGCTAGTTTTTTTTATTTTTTGCTGATTTGAGGGGTTTATTATTCTCAATAATGATGATCATTACTGTAATTTTTGCATATTTTCTTTAAATACCATTATACAACAATTTTAAAGTGATAAAATTAACAAAAATAGTATTTTACAATTGAAATATACCTAATTATGTATATTATATACATACATGCATACATACAAAAAAAATGCATTAAAGTAATTATTTACATAATGAGTTATATTTTGTAAAAACACAGCAACATAAAAAGCATTACTACTGGTATGTAGCATTTAAGATTTATATAATACAATTTACATTTCATTTTTTAGGCCTACATTTTAATTTATTTTACAATTAAAATGTATATAATATAAAATACAAATAATATCATCATAATAATGAGTTTAATTGCATTTTTATTAATTGTCACTATCATTAGAACATCACAGTAATACCATTTTTTTATTACAATAAACATTAAAACAGATATTTTGCAATGAGAAATTATATAATACAATTTACAATTACAATTTTGCATTTAAATTTATTTTTACAATCAAAATTATAGTTTAATCATCTAAATAAAAAAAAATACTTGATAAAAGTATAATGCATTTAATTGCATATGTGTTTTTGCTGCTTGTTCTTCCCAGGGTTTGTGAGATTCCCCTCGTGTCGAGCTCATTTAATTCTTGTTAGTTGTTGTGTAGCGGGTAGTGGTTGGTGTTGGCAGTTTTTAAAGGTTTGTAAATACTTCTCATATTTTGAAGAAATGAAACTTATGCAGTGGTTTTGATGCACCGCTTGTGAATATGAGCCCTTTTTTGTTTTTTACATCTTTGATCTTATCTAATTGATGTCAGCTGCTGCAGGCCATCTAAAGCCCTCGTTTAATCAAAGATAATTAAACGTCTGCTCCAAAAGGCAAGAATTAGAGCTGTAATCGGGCCTTAAAGTTAGGCCCGACAGGACCCGAGCCCGGCAGGTTTCAGCCCGAGCCCCACGAGTACATTTTGATTGACAGCTTTTTAAAAGCCCGAACCCGTCTACAGCCCGACATTATTTAAATGTGCACACGCACACAGCTCTTTTGCCTTTGTCAAAAAATGAGTCATTAATTCATGTTTTAACATAATTTATTCATAAGTAACGTAGACTAGGCCACTTGGAAGTTGGAATAAAGAAATAAAATAAGTCCTCTGTAACGTAACATCTCAGCACTCTAAATAAACATAGGCTCCTTAAGCATATAAATAGACCAACGCACCAATAAAAACGAGTCTTTTTTAACAAATTAAATTAAGATAAATTTTAAATGAACATGGGTATTTGGCAATAACGAAATTAAGATAAAGGCTCCGCCGGATTTGCTTCGCACTAGCAGATGATATTTAATAAAAGAATAATGCCAACATCAGCGTAAATACTCTGTCCACATTATGCATTTAAGACTCAATGAATATTTAGTTATCATTTGAAAAACCTTTACTCACAGCGATTAGGCTAAGCCTACATGTTTTTGGAAAATGATTGAATCCACTGTAGATGTCTTCCGCACGTTCCTGCGCTCACTGATGGTGCGTCATTATTCAATCATTATTCTCATTATAAACATGGTCAAAACTTTTCCACACCTCAGACTTTGCTTTAGTTGCTGGTGCAACCAAAATGTAATCACCACAGAGGCAATCCTCTGTTTCACCTACTCAGCATCCATGTTCACATGTTTCTCACGTTAATCAAAGCACATCACATGACCGCTCGTTTACCTCGCAAACCCGAGCGCGAGCCCGAGCCCGACCCCAGCCCGTGTAAGATGATATAAATTAAGCCCGAACCCGACTGAACCCGTCGGATCCTATCAGGTTCGGGCAAAGATCTTCAGCTCTAGCAAGAATATGGCGACTTCTAAGATGCCTCACTTTTTTTGTGGAGAAAACAATCCCAGAATGCATTGCTATGAACTTTCTGAAAAAAAAAATGTATGTAATAGAAATATTATTATTTACTATACATATTAATTTATTATAAATAATACATATTTATTATCAAATTATTATTTTGCGATTTATACCGTTTATTATTATATATTTAAATATATTTATTTCATGCAATAGCAAATATAAAAATGTAAATAATCAATAATGTACTATTTTACTTTAATATTTGGGGTTTTGCATGTTAATATATTGAAAATAGCTTGAGTCTGAAGTGCTGCTGAATTCTTGTGGATTTTTATATTTTGTTTTCTTGATTGCTGTCACTTCTTTCTTCCACAAATCAAGGGTGTCCTTCGTCGTCGTCACCTTCGAATCACTTTGTGAAGGTCTTGTTCATCCAAATTATTACAGAATTTGGAGAAAAGCAACTGGACTACATTTATTATAAATGTTTTGCCTTTGTTAGTTGATCGAAATCATCTGTAATGCTGTGAAACAGCCATAATATTACATAGAAATAATAAATAGCTGATCATTAGTGCTTATATTTGATTAAATGTTTGGTCTCATCATATGAGATCCACTGTTATCAGAGTAATACCTTTCAGCTGCTTTTAACTGAATTCTACAACACTTTTCATGAATTTAATGATCTTTTCAAGTTCCTGAACTGCTCTGTTGGTGTTTGGGGGTCATCTTTGTTTTCTTTGACACTTTCAGGGAAGAATAGCGGTTCAGGGGTTCATAGTCAAGGGTTTGGTGCTCCAGCTGTTCGAAAGACACAAACGGACAGAGGACCCGTCTCCTCGTCCTCGACGTTACCGTCTGCGGTTAACCCGTCCTCAGCGTTTAGAGCTGTAAGTCCAGTGTGATGTCGTCTGATCATCTCTGTCTAGCTAGTTCCTGTTGTCTTAGTTTGTAGTTGCATCCGCTTCATCCTAACATGTGCCATCGCTGCTTCCTGCGCTGCTGTTTTGCCCGTTGTCCTGCGCTCGCTGATGCCAGAATCATGCCACGCTTTACACCGCTGTAAGATTTGCTTACGATGTGCTCACCCTCAGTCCATCCGAGTTTGTTTCTTCATCAGATTTGGAGAAAAGGAGCATTGCATCACTTGCTCATCAAAGGATCCTCTGCAGTGAATGGGTGCCGTCAGGATGAAAGCTGATAAAAACATCACAATAATCCACACCACTCCAGGGCATCAGTTAATGTCTGTAAGAAACAAATACTGCATTAAGGCGTTTTTTAATTTTAAACTGTCCGTAATCTATATTAACGCTTCCTCCAGTGAACAAGTGGTCTGGTCTGAATCAGGAGAGAAATCTGCACAGATCGATCACCATTTACAACGTTCAAAACAGCTTTAAACAACATTGTGATATGAGAGTAACAGGAGAGGAACTTCTACACTGGAGGAAGCGTTATTATTGATGGACTCCAGAAGCAACTGTTTAAAGTTAAAACGTCTTGATGGATTTGTTTCTTACAAACACGCAGCTTTCATCTTCTCCAGATGTTCACTGATGGACTGGAGTGCTGTGGATTATTGTGATGTTTTTATCAGACTCTCATTCTGACGGCACCCATTCACTGCAGAGCATCCATTGATGAGACACTGATGCAATGCTACATTTCTCCAAACCTGATGAAGAAACAAACTCATCTACATCTTGGATGAACTGAGGGTGATGACATTTTCATCAAATGTTCATTGCAAGTGAACTATTCCTTTAAAGTGATAGTTTATAATTATTTCACCCTCATGTTGTTCTAAACTTGTACAAGTCAGAAGTTCATACAAATTGTGCACTATAATGTCTTTGCTAAGAAATGCTTTCAGAACACACTTCAATGGTGCTTTTTTGGAGTGACATGAAAACATGATTAATCTGTAGTTGAAGGATTTTAAAACTGATGATGCAGCAAGAGGAAGTTCTGTGGTGGAACCAATCCTTTGTGCCTGTTTGTTTTCAGCCAAACCTTTGATTTCAGGCGAACTGGACTCAAGAACACACATGGGTCATTCTCAGACTCCGGTAATATTACCGTTAGTTCAACACAATGTAATAACCTTTTCAAGTCTGTGGAACAAAAATAGTTCTGAATTTCATAAAAACAGTAAGACCAATGATGCACAAATTCTGCAGAGGAAACATCATTTACATAGTTTATATTTAGTATTCAGTAATCTGATTCGAATCAGTAAGAGCTGTTTGATGTTTATTAAGCATGCATCATAGTAATTTACACACATCTTCAGACCGTGGCATCCATAACAGACTTGAATATTAAAAATAAGTGTATTTGTCTTACCCGAATAGTTGTTTATTGTTTTAGACAGTACATTTGATGCATGCATTTGATTTATGCTTTGAATAACACAATTTGTAACTAAGGCACAAAAATCAATTGTATTCCAGATAGATTCTCTAAAAGCAGGTCTGATTTGTTTTAGGATGTCTAAAGGTTTCTTCACTGGTTTCTGCACCATCTTTCCTGTGCAATATTATTTTCTTTGACTCAATCAATGATTACATAATTTAGAAAACAGCATATGAAAACTCCTTATGCATGTTTGACAACAAAAGCTTGAATACCCATGACTCTCATGGTGAGAATAAAACTTTAGGATCATTTTAAATGCTCTTTCATATTCTTGAAGTACATTAAAGTGACCTTACAAAAACTCATCATGACAATATGACCTCAGAATGACACTTTGGTCTAGAAAAGTGAGAAGCTTTTACAAAAGCACTTCCTGTTTTCTGACACGTAGTAGCAACTGGTTTCACCACAGTGTCACGGTTACTTTACATTGTTTGTGCATATGTGTATAATTTATATTTATATTTTTTTAATAAATGAATTAAATCAGTGGAATTAAGTGCTACAGAAGACAGTGTTAACTTTCGAAATTATTCTTGCTTAATTGTTGTGCACAACCTTATTATTTCAAATCAGGAGTAATCAGTTTAGTAGAATTGAACTTTAATAGTTAAACACGTCAAATCCAGGTCAACTGGGCTAAAAGAGGCTCGGCTGACCTGAATGCACCCTGTGTTGCATGGCGTCTGTGCTGTGCAGATGCAGTTTGCATGTTGCATGAGGCTTTGTGTTGTGTATGCCGTGCTGCTTGTGTCTTCAGAGCTGTGCTGTAATTTGTCTTTCTCCCAGGCACTGAACACACAAAGGTAAGGTGAAACACAAGTCTGTCACATGTCCACATCTGCGCTGCTGCATGTGTTTGTCAACAATTAAACACCTGCTCCACCCTGCGTGCACACAAATCCTGTATATTGAAGCTCTTTAATAGAGCAGCAGCAAATGTAAGACCAGCTGACCAACCGCAGTGAGAAAAGAACAAACATACAGTTTGTGATTGATTCAAGTTTTAGTTTGCATTGAGTGTAATAGGAAGAATTTAGACAGAAATTGCACTTAATGTCTGAATGCAGTTGCATTAACTAATTAATGCATTTAGCAGACACTTTTATCCAAAGCGACTTACAGTGCATTCATGCTAACATTTTTTACCTAACATGTTTTCCCTGGGAATCGAATCCACAACCTTGTGATGCTAACGCAATGCTCTACCACTTGAGCTACAGGAACATTAGATGCATTTAATGTAAAATAGCACCCTTAAAAGTAGTGGAAAGGTAATAGGTTTTTAAGTAAATGCATTATTATTTTATAATCGTTTTGTTATTTTCTCAATTTTTTCACAACTTTTGATTGTTTTTGCATCCTTTACATTATTAATTATATTATATAATTAAAGCACATCCAGATACTGTACATTGTCATGATTTAAGTGACCAAATGCTTTATAGGTCATCTTTATATTTCCTTATATATATATATTGTCTGTGGCTCTCATAAAGCGAATAGTTCATGATGATTTGTTTTCATTCCCTGTGTGTTCGGTCACTGGTAACTTACGTTTGATGGAAACCAAAGGCTTCACAGCGTTTGCTTGTTTTCTTGGCTGTCGATCTCTGCTTGCACTACAGATGATATAAATGATAATCAGTGTGTTTTTGACCAATTAATAAAAAATATAGAAAATTACATCAGATCGGATGTTATATAATTTTGCACACACATGTGCATGTGAAATGAGTGATTTTATTCTCCCTGTTATGTGATTTGATATGAGGGCTGGCCTATATATATATATATATATATATGTATTCAAAAGTCACAATGTGTTCATGATGTTTTTACTGGTGGTGTAAAATTAAGCAACGTTTTTATTCGGCTATTAAATAGGGCTGCAGGATTAATCCAAATAAAATCAAAGTCATGCACTTATAAACAAAAGAGAAGCATTAAAGGGGGCATGAACTGCCATTTGTTATTATTTTGCACTGTTCTCAGAGGTCAACTTAAAATGTTGAAAGATGGACTCTGCTGTGATTTAGATTAAAAATGCATAAATACTAAGTACATATCCGTAATAACAGACAAAGAAGCATCTGTGATCACGTAATTAAAACAGTTCCTCACACGTGTGTTGCGACATTACCGTCGGATCCAATATGGTCTCACAGCATCTTCTTTTAGTTTCAATCTTTCTGAAAATCCTGTCGAATTGTGCCTCGTTTATAAACGAATCAACAGTGAAATCAGATGAACAAAGGACCAATTTCCCCTCAAATCATGCAGCCCTACTTATTCCTATAGTTGTTTATTTTTAGATTAAACATGTTGAATCTACGAATTAATGTCTGTTTAAAAAAAGATATATACGAGCAAATGCATAAATATCAAGATCATTGCGGCTGAAATATGTCAATATATATATTTCCGTTATATATCGCCCAGCCCTACAGTGATGCATTCTGCTGTGTGCATGTGATGAATTGTAGTTTCTGTCATGTCGTTTATTTTCCGGTTCAGTTCGGAAGTGAGACGGAGCAACTGGAGTGGGCCAAACGCGAGAGCCAGAGAGAGGAGGCGGAGCGAATCCGCAGGCTCCGCCTACAAGAACAGCTGGACCTGGAACTGGCTCTGGCTCTCAGTCGAGCTGAAATGCCCAGAACATGAAGCTGCTAGGTTTTTGATTCAATCCTTCAAACTTTCAGATGAAGCTTCTTCCCCAATCACACGCTCTTCCTGAAGATCTCTCTCAGGTTTGCTGTAACGATCACTGAACCAATGAAGTACAACAAAACCAAAGGCTATAGTTACAGATCCACTTATAAAATGCACAAAATACTTAACCACTGAGTTATGCTTTATGAATATTATATACAGCTTCACCAAATACTGTAGGACCAGTCAGACTTATTGAATCACAGAAAAGTGCTTCATATTTAAGTGTCTTTTGGACCTTAGTTTGACTGATCAACTTCATCCAAGTCTCAACCAGACATTTGATTTATTAAGAGGGATTAATTACTAAATGCATGACATTTAGTCACCGTCAGCCCACTATATGATCATATATGATGTCTGTATTTACATATGAACCTGCATAATCAATGCATTCCCGAATCTCATTTGCCCTCCAGATACTGTTAAATATAACGAGTTCGATGCATGAAGAACAAATGAAGCATATTCTTTTATTCTTGAACCTGTTTTTATTTGGGTTTTGTGCTGTTCACATGGGAGAGAGATGATGTGAGCTGTATTTTTAGAGTGTAACCCTTTAAAGCTTGATCAGATCCTCTAGATGACACTGGATCACACAAACCAGCACTGCCCACTTTCATGTGGTTTTAACCCTTTCCCTGCCTTTTCTTGAAGCACATGTTGCCTTGAAGTGTAGCCTTATACTGTATATCGAGCTTGTTCTTATTATGCATTCATATATTTATTGTATCTGTGATACTTTACCATAAAATTAGCAGGTTATGGGTTGTTTATATGCTAGAGAAGGAAATTCTGGTGTTTATATGGGTTTGATTTTCTCTTTTATCATTTTGAAGATTCTGTTGAACTTGTGTTTTTATGTTATTTGGTTCTTTCGTGGAAAAAAGGTTAAAAATGATTTTAGTGTGCTGCTTTTCAATGTTTTAATAAATGTCAAACATATTTATCTGAATGCAGTAGAGAGTTTTTTTTTTCTTTAAACAAATCTACATTTTATTATAATGGATTATTTTATTATGTTATAAATATTATTAAATTGTGTGTGTGTGTGTGTGTGTGTGTATATATATATATATATATATATATAATTTATATATTCATACATATTAGATTTTTAATTAATGTATATTTTAAAGAATATAAACCTTTGATACCATTAAGGCAAATATTTTTATTTTAAATTTTGGATATTTAGACATTAGATATTCATGCATTTACGCTTTTTTTTTGTTCTCAAAGCAGCTTATTGCATTCAAGGTTTACAGTTGATCAGTTCATGCATTCACTGGGTACTGAACCCATGACATCGGTGTTGTAAGATCTACATGATCTGGATTATAACTTTGAATTGAAAGACATGTGAAATTAAGCAGCTGCAGTCTTCAATATCTGCTTTTAAAATTGCCCAGTTAATAGGTTACCGTTCATATCAGATCTATGAGCACCTGCTACACTTCATATCTACTCATCTTCATGTTCGAGGCATCTAAAAACTGAGCCTAACTACTTCTATTCATGCAAAATCAAGCGTGTGTTGTACTTGTCCTGCTGTGCGGCTCTAATGATGGATGAGCGCCCTGTACATCAAGATGTTCGACATCAATTAGAGACTTTTGCAGGGTCTATCAGACGTTTGTCTTTTGCAAATGCTCTGTGAACGGCTTCAGCAAATTGCTGTTTTTCCTGGATCTTTCGAGTAACACAAGCTTAAAGAATGAAGCTCCAAGCTCAAGCCGGACTGAAATGTAGTCCTTAGAAAGATTAAGATCTAAGTGTGAAAATAATTTGACAGCTGTGTGAATTTTAGCTTCGGTATGTTAATTACCCCCATTCGGAATAACAGGAAATTCTTCTGCGAGCTTTTATTTACTGAAGGCTGCTGAAAGAGCTGATTTTAAGATGGGCAAATGAGAAGGACTCAGGTGACCGAGCTCTTAACTCATTTGTGTTTTTCTTGCACTCGATCGCTCACCTACTTAACCGTCCACACGTGCGCTTCGTTTAGAGGCCTTGCCAGACATTCTGGTCCAGTTTGGAGTTAGTTGTGGTTAAGTGATGAGTGGTTAAATCGTGAGCAGCATGGATGTGTTCAGAACTTGTAAAACTCATAAACTTGTAAAGCGGTTTGGAGTTTGAATACAAAATTTGACCTTTGTTTTCCAGTTTGAAATCTAATTTATAGTTATGTTTCACCATTCTGTTTTTATCTCACAATTTAGAACTAGTTCTTGGTTTATAACTCACAGTTCTGACTTTCTCATTATTCTGATTTAACATCTCACAATTCTGACTTTTTTCCTCACAGTTCTAAATTTATATCTTACAATTCTGAATTTTTTTTCTCACAATTCTGAGTTTGTATCTCATAATTCTGACTTCTTTCACAATTCCTGAGTTTATTTCTCGCAATTCTGGCTTCTCTTCATGCAGTTCTGAGTTTAGATCTCACAATTCTAGATATAAGCTCATAATAGTGAGATAAAAATGAACTTTTCTAATTTTTATCCCATGGTAGAAACAAGCTTCCATACTTTTTTATAATCAGACTGGCGAAAGTGAATTAATTTTTACACAAAATTGGATTTAAAATTCAACATTACTGTATTAATCTGCATGATGACTAGACGTAAATTCAGTGTTTTGTTTAAAAAGTGTCCTTGCATATTGTTTCATTGTTTTAAAAACAACTAATAGACTAGTTTTTGTATAGAAGGGGATCTTTCCTTCTACTTTGAATTCTGTTGAATTGCAGTAATCACAGTAAACGGAGCCCTTTAAATTAGCTTTGCATTGAAGGGGAAAAAGAGAAGCTTGTTTTTTCTGTTTATGTCAGATTGGTAGTAAAAGTTACTATCATCAGCACACAAAAGTGAAATGAGATTTCTGCTTCACTTCACCGAGTTGCTAATAATAGTCGGGATCACATTTCTTCTTTTTGTTGAATTTGCATAAAAGGGAACTCTAGTGCTGTTTTCACATATTAATCACCAAGGCAGAACAAATTCAGCTCCTGGAAAACAAGCACAGAGTTGGATGCTTTAGACATTCAATTGGAATTTCATATACTTTGGATGCACATAATTGATACATAAATGATATTAAATTTTTATCTAGAATTTTCATTTATATTTTTGAATGTTTGAATGATGTGTACTATCTATATCTATATATATTTTTTCTTTTTTAATGTTTGAATAATATATATATTTTATAATATATAAATATTTATATAGAATTTTCATTTTATATTTTTATACTGTATTTTTGATGCTTTTAAACGCTTTTTGACACTTTAGACACCACATTCAATAAGAATTAAATAGACTTTTATATTTTAATATATTTTTATGCTAATATGTAATTGACACTTGTATATATATGTGCTATCTGATTTATATTAAGTATGCACATCATGTTTACAAATGATATATATGTGTGTGTGTGTGTGTGTGTGTATTTATATATAATTTTTATTTTTATATAGATTAACTGGACCATATCTAAAACATTTATCTAAATGTAAATTTCTCTTGAGTCTAAAAAATACAGAAATAGTAATAATATACCATGTGTAGCTGTATCTATTTTTTTTCCTGTTTTTGTATTTTTTAAATCTTATAATATTTTTCTTGTCTTTCTGTCTCAACGCAAAACCAGCTGATGCTAAACAAATATTTTAATAAAATATGCAGATTTGGGATTTTGTCTTCCATGTTGGACATCAAAGTGCCCCTGGAGTCTCTTTGATGTTCGTGTCTTCTCTGCGTCTCTGGAGTCTGGGACCTTCAGCCGTGAGCCGAGCGCCCCTCCGTCCAGACGGATCTAAATTCTCTCTCTGTAATTATGTAAATGTAGTGTTTGTATTTATAGGCAGAAGCCACAGGCTGCTGGCCTCAACCTGACGCAGCTGGAAAGCATCTTGGTCTAAACTATAATACCCGACTCCACCAGCTTGAGTGGGGGTTCAAGAATAGCACTCGTGAGACGTCCCTCGCTCGCCATAAACGTCTCCATTTTCTGGAGTCTCCGTTTTCCAGTGGCTTCAAAGGAGCCCGTAATAAAAGACTAGCAGCCGACATCCAATAGGTCAGACTGTACATGACAGGCAAAGACAACAGAGACCTGATGAATATATATATATATTCAAATTTAGTTTAATATTTACAATAAATACAGTACTTACAATATAAAATGCATGTACACAATCTTATAAAACCCCAGGACCTCAAGCCCTAGAGCATACGGTGCAACGAGATACAAGACGTTTGAAAGAAATGCAAACACATTTGAACCCACAGCTCTGTATGTTGCATAGTAGCAAGGCAGTTTCAAGAGCAAAACATTGTCGTTGTGCACTTTACAATTTACATTAGAAAACTGGAGGTTTGCTAGTCATCAGGCTTTGCACTCTTCGTTGCTTCGGAAAGAAACCGTTAAACATACATGCTGTCTCCCGATCGGACACAGATTCATAGGACCAGCCCTTCAGGATGCTTTTTACCCCAAAAAAGGCATTTAAAAGAGCTCTGCTTAATCTATGTAGTACCAGCTACTTGTTTTAAAAAAGTACACTCGTAAAAATAAAGGTTCTTTTTTTTGGCATCGATGGTTCAATAAAGAACCTTCTACATTAACGGAACCTTTCCAAGATTCTATATATAGTGGAAAAAGTTCTTTAGATTATTAAAAAGTTCTTCTTTCTATTAAGAACTGATCACTGAAAGGTTGCAAAGATTTCTTTTGGAACCTTTATTTTTAAGAGTGTATGATGATGTATTTCTTTATGTTTTAAGTCATTAAATAAGGCAGTTGTGTGGTTGTGGATCCAGTCTTCACAGGTGTCTCTTCATATGCAGTGCCAGGTGATCGGAGCGGGAGAATGCACGTTCACACAGGTGGCACTGGAACGGCCGGATCCCCGTGTGTTTACGGAAATGACGCGTCAGCTCGTCGGAGCGGGCGAATTTCCATCCGCATCCCTCCCAGTTGCAGTGGTACGGTTTCTCACCTGATGATGCAAAGCCATGGGATTAGTTTTATTGGTTGCAAAACACAAATGCATGTTAAAGACAAACTCAAACGTGTTCTTACCGGTGTGGGTTCGGTGATGTGCCTTCAAATGTGAGCTCTTGGTGTATGTCTTGCCGCAGCCGGCGTAGGTGCAGGTGTGTGTCGCCGTGCGCTTCCTCGGCCAGGTGCGTCGTCCCCGCTTGGGTTTGGACTCCATTAGATCCATCGGGGAGGACGGAGGAGTCAGAAGAGCTCTTTGCATGTTGGGTTGCATGCCCATGGTGTCCTCGAACATGCCAAACTGGTGCTGTGTCGTGTATGGGATCTGCATTTGAGTGTAAGCCGGAGGCGAGTGATGGAAAGCCTGCGGAAATGCAGTTGAGTGCAGATGGGAGTCATCCGGACTCAACGGAGGCGTCATATTCCCCATGGCCTGCGGAGAAACAGCCAGTCTGGGTTGCTCGAAAGACATCATGCATGAAACGTTGCCCTCTTGTTTGATTTTTTGGCAGCTCTGCGGCACCATGCCCATCACCGGCCCGTAACCGTCCATTGGTGGCTCCACTTTGATATCAACAAAATCCTGTCTAGGGAACGAGTTGACGATGAATCTTCCCTGAATGGCACCGTCGTAGGAGTTGTCCATGTCGGATCTCAGAAGCTCGGCCATGAGGCTGTTGGAGTACGGCGGAGGAGGAGCGCTGCATTGCTCTGGAGGCACATACGCTCCTGTCGAGTACATGCCGCAGGGCTCTGCATGTGAGACGAACTCGGCTCCCGCCTCTAGGGGTCCTGTTGTGTTGGCCAGGATAAACTCCAGGTCCAAATAATTACTCAGATCCTCGTCATCCTTGTGGCCACGACAAGAGTCCATGTGCTGTGCCACGTTGAGCGGAGGACAGCTGCCGCTCAGAGGTTTGTCCTCCACACACTTCCACCTCTGCAACAAAATCAAAGGTGCTTAGTATTCAAACACTGTCATATGGTTTTGCATGACTCAATCTGAAAGCACTTCACATTTGACATGACTCTGTATCTTCGTCTCTTTTTAAGAACTTTCTTATTCATATATATATATATATATATATATATATATATATATATATATGCGCGTGTCTGTGTGTATATGTGTGTATATACACACACACACACATATATATATATATATATATGTACGCACACATATATGCATACACGCATAAATATACAAGTAAACTATGCTCGTTATACATATGTGTGTGTGTGTGTGTGTGTATATACATATATATATATATAACAAGACATATAAAAAAACTAGACGTGTTCATTTGCCGATGTGTATTTTCGATATTTTATCTAGTGCAAACAAGTGAAAAAGAAATATTTTCGTTTAGGTTTTTTGTATTGCTTCTGCGGTTTTAACCGCTCTGAGGTCTGGTGTCCCGCGTTACCCAAATTCCCCTTAATTCACCCTAGTTTCACCAGTTACAAGTGCACGAAAGTGTCAAATACTTACATCCTCCCAGAGTTTCTCCTTCTGGTTTGCAAACGTTGAAATCGAAGGCAAAAGGCAATGTAAAGCCATTTCCGAGACGCGTATCGAGTTGTAATTTTCTTCTGTACTGTTGCACTTGCTCGTGGGCAGATGTCAAACTTCGCTGCGCTTTTCCCTCGAGTGAACTTCCAGAGTCATGAACAGAGTGTGTCTGGCAGGAGCGCCTCCTACCTAATAAATACTTCTCCTGGACCAATTGTGTGAGCGGAGGAAACTGCGTTCAGGGTCCCCAAATTTAGGCGGTATATAAGTCACCGTGCGCTCTCTCTACAGGTCTCCAGTCTCTCAGTGCCGGACAGCGCGCTCCGGCGCTTTTAAGCGCGTGATGACGCGCGCTCCCCTCCCCTCTCGGGGGCGCGGCCGAGAGGAGGCGGTCACTACAATCATCTGTGTAGTACACACACACAACTGTTACCAAGGCGTTTCAACAAAAGCTCGAAATGATCCAAGTGTAATTCCAGTCTCCCAACAGCCGTCATTCACCCATGCGTAATTTAGACTCCAAATATACGCGCTTTCCAATGAAAGCAAGTGACTGCACAATGAGGTTACATTTAGAGAAGTCAAATAAAGTTGTTTTTGCATGCTGATCTGGTAATTTTCTGTACAATAGATTAGTAGGTGATCCAAAAGTCAACTAGCTATCCCTGTCATTATATATACATAGACTTAGGTGGGATACTATAAAAGGTAAATGAGGTGCACTAGATTACACAAGTGTCATTTATTGTAAAGAAAGCAAAACATTTGAAGAAAACAAGTGTGTATGGTTTGAAATGATAGTTTTTTTGTGTGTGTGGTAAGTGGATGATGGTGACAGTTGATGTGATTCTCTGCACCTTGTGTGAGCTTTACTTTATACATCTACTAAAAACCTCTAAAGCACCAGCTGATGCTAACACACTGAGCAAAGAGTTTATAATTGTTTGCGGGGCTTTAAAGCCAATCTAGAAATGAATACTTAAAACATCTGACTGTCAGTCAATCAATGCTTGAATAGACCTAGTCTCACATGCAAACAACTATTCTGTTTACATTTACATTTATGCATTTACCAGACGCTTTTATCCATAGGGACTTACAATGCATTCAGGATATACTCAAATGTTTTATTTTTACCAGTATGTAAAAAAAAGATCAAAAATCACATGACAAGAAAATCATAAAAAATATCCCAGTGTGTCATATTTTTCCATGCATTTTTATCACTTCTCACCTATAGGCGTGCGCGCGCGCGCGCGTGTGTGTGTGTTATTTTACCAGAGATCAAAATATGTAAGAAAAAGAAAAAATAGAACTACATATAGATGTTTTTCTCCTCAGGTCTCATCTCAGGTATTGTCACGAACGCAGCATGAGAGCTGGAGTTTGACCGTGTTTACTGTAGTAAGGCTTTCATTGAGTGATTAATGTGAATGCGCGAGGCAGTGCGCGCGCTCAGAGGCGCTTTCTCATGATGATTGCGCGCGCAGCGGGTTTGTCTAAACGCGGACAGCAGGCGCCAGTCTCACCTGAGCTGCTGACTCTCTCCTCTCAGATCTTCGCCTGCCTTTTCGCCTCATTCAGGTGTAAATGCAGGGGGGATGAATGGCTGGAATGCTGATGGTGGCTGGGAATTCTCGGCCTTTCTTTAGCAGCCATTAGTTTCGTTAATGATGTCCCGAGTGTTTGCAGCACGCGGGAGCCATCATGAAAGAAAACTGACAGGGAAAGAACATCTGGACAGGTTACTTAGGTTAACATCTGAAAATACAGTTGGTTCATGCACTTTGCACTTCGCTTCCCATGTCCCGCAGTACTATAGTACACAGATGTTTACCATAGTGCTGGATGACTAAACATTTACATACTAATGATATTTTATTGCAACCTCAAAATTATTTGGATAAAACAATATGGTATTTAAATGTTATCCATCATCAAAAAACATGGTTATACAGTGGCTCTTTTTATGGTACAAAATACATGTTACTGAGGTTAATTTATATAAATCATTAATGGTATATTGTGTTGAGAAAGCATCAGAGACATGCCTTTTTAGATCTTTTGTTGTAAGAGGTACTTTATTGTGGTACATTTATGAATTTGAGTACCATGCCTATATTAAAGTACCACAATAAGGCCTCGAAAAACCAGCACTTAAAAGAGTACCATGGTAAATTTCCGAAAAAACGTAAAACCATGGTCCTTTTTGTAACACTTTAAACCCAGAAACCTTTCTGAATTAAAATGTGTGAAATAGAAAGTGATATTGCGTTGACCTCTTGACCTCAGAGTTTCATCACTAGTGTTTCTAGTAGCTCATAACAGTCATGAGTCTGATAAAGCGCTCAGATATGCATATGTTCCCTCATTTTCTACGTGCACTTTGTGTTGAATAAGAATGAGTCTGGGATGTTTCTAATCTCCTTAGTCATGCAATCTCAATGGAAATTAAAGGTGGCTCACCGGTTTCACATAATCTATTATGTAAACGAGAGTTTCCTGTGCTTCTAGTTTGATATTAAAAAAATGTTTCATTCAGAATTAAGTAAGTGCCAAATGCAAATGGTCATCTATATATGTACCCATTAGATTATGAAAATGTTATTGAGAAAGCTCATATTGACATCTCTGATTCTTCTGAGCATGCTTTGAGACGTCTTTCTCAGGGGGAACATCTGAGATGCTAGAAACTTCTCCATGTGCTCTCAGTCTTATTTCATTGCTTTCAGAATTGAGATATTTTTAGAGATCTAGTATGTCGTCATTCGGAGTTCCATAGAACTCTACAGGAAGTGTGTCCGGCGTGTGACGTTTAATTGATGGAATATAATGATAAAACGTTTCCTCCCGCATTAGTCCAGGTGACCCTTGCTCACAGTGACAGATTAACTTTGTGTGTGAATGACTGAAATCAGATATGTTTTGTGATGCAATGAAGCCTTCTCCGGGGTTCAGTATACATACTGTACACTACCAGTTAAAAGTTTGGAATTATTAAGAGTTTTTAATGCTTTTGCTCACCAAGGCTGCATTTATTGAATCAAAAATACAGTAAAGAGAGTAATATTGTGAAATATTTTTACAATTCCAAATGACTGTTTTCTATTTGGATATATTTATATATTATATATACATTTAAAATGCTTTCTGAATAAAAGTATGATTATTATTATAATTTTTTTTTAAATCTTACTTTTACCCAGACTTACGAAAAATACTTATTTTAAATTGTAATCATTTTAATTGTAATATTTAACAATATTACATGTTTTTACTGTATTTTTATTATTAATAAATGAAGACTTGGTGAGAAAAAGAGACAAATTTTAAAAACATTGAAAAATATAAATTATTCAAAAGTTTCATCATTATAATTGCACACACACTAAAACACACACACACAAATATATATATATATTTTCTTTTTTTTTTTTTTTTTTTTAAATGTATTCAGTTTTTGGCCTGAAACCGAAAAACTGACAGACAGTGGCATGTTATAAATTGCATTTTGACATATTTCAGAACATTAACACACAAAATCGCGCTTGCGTGGCTAGAAGTATTTGCACTAAAGTTAAAGTGTGTTTTGGGCTTTACATTGAGCTGGTAATCATTGCAAAATTTGCATAATGTCAGCTCAAATTGTCTATAATGGGCTCTGTGGATGTGAACGGCCCTTATTGATTCAAAACCCAGCGCTGGTTCTCTTATGTCATCCCCTTCGTGATGTACACAATACATAACGGCGCATGTTTGTGGTAACAGTCGCTGTGTTTAATCAGTCAAACGTTACATATTCATTCAGGTAATTTTTTCCATTGCACTCAATGAAAGCAATTACAGACGTCATGCGCACAGGAGTTTGACATGTGTTCAGATTGTCATGGCAGAGATCCAGCACGCTCCCATCCCACATTACATGCATCATTGCTAAATGATGTGTCAATGTGCAAGTATGTTCATGCTGTCCTGTTGAATGAATTGCAGTTTCCATCCCAGCATGCATGTGAGTGCATGTCTGTATGTTTATGTCTCTTGGCAGAAAACTAACTTATTTGACTTATGTGGTCTTAAACAATTAGATACAAGAATTATGTTTTGGAATTGCATTTATTTATTTTATTTACTTTATAGTGATTATGTTTTTATTTGAAAGCAAGAGTGGCTTCTTCACCATCCATCATTCTTCTCATATTACGATTGAAACGGAAATCGTCTCATTCTGTTCAAATGATTCATACGAATGGAGATTATTGCTGTTTTAATGAAGAGTTAATCAGGCATCCTCTAAGAACGAGCAATTATTTCTGAGAATTATTTCCCAATCTTTCAGAATGGTTAAAAATATTGAAACAATTGGGTAACACTTGTGAAAGTTGCGAAACATGGTCGTAGTGTTTTTACATAAGCCATGCATTCCTGAAAATGTGATACAATGTGCTGGATTTGTGATCTGTCATTAAGAACATTGCTGTGTTCCCCTGATGTGACTTTCTGCATTCACGTTAGATAAGAATGCAACATAAACATTACATTACAATACCCTATTTTACTAACAGTGGATTGTTTTATCATTGCTTACAGTGCGGATCATTCTCATGTCAGTCTCACGTCAAGTTTCGCTTGATTTGTGTGTGAAGTATGTGCATTACACCCATTCTACATTCTTGGCTTCTATGATTTACAACCTAAAACAATGTAGACACTCTTAACCATTAAGACATATTAATGTTTTGTTTTCATTTTCTTCATTTTAGGCCTTTGAGACACCGGTGTCTCTAGAGAGCTGTCTTGCATTACCATGTTTTTAAGACATCTACCACGGTAAAACTGTGTTTTCTGGAACAAGCAACACTTCTCTTTAGTATAGTAGGTATAATGAGACACCATAACACATAAGTACCATAATACTGTTATAGTAGTGTGAATAGATTATATAAACTAAAGTTTGTGTAAACTAAACTTCACATTTAATCAGTTTTCACTAAGTTTTAACTATATTTAACTATATTTTTAACTTAATTTTTTTTAACTATATATATATATATATTTTAATTTCTATTAGTTTTTATTAAATGTCCGTATAGCTTTTTAATAGATTTTCATTTATTAGTTTTATTATTTTAATACTTCAAGTTAAAATAAACAGTTTAGATTAGATATTTATATTTCATATTTTCTTTTGTTAATTTTAGTTCAAGTTTGAGTAGTTTTGTGTGTTTTTGGCATTTTTTCTAGTTTGTATATATATATATATATATATATATATATATATATATATATATATATATATATATATATATATATATATATATATATATTTATTAATTTGTACTTATTCGTTTAAGTTTGTGTTTTTTTTGTTTCGATTTAGTGCGCCAAGATTAAATAAACTAAAATGAGAAATATCGCCTTGGCAAGTAGATGATATTAAATAAATTAGCTTTTTTTATATTCGATTATATTTCAAGTAGCGGAAATGTGGTTTTAGTTTTAGTTAACTGTAATAACCCTGGTGTGATGTGTTCATGTGAAATCCTCGTCGTATCGTGACTGGTATCGCCGAAACCAGGATCCTTTCTAGTGAGCACCACTGGAGAAACATCCCGCCAGCGAGTGTGTGAGTGGGATCCTGCCTGGACCTTTTATACCCAAGTTATTTTTAAACACACACCCCTTATTTCCGTGTTTCCTCCTGAGCCGCTCAGGAAGCCTGTTTGGGCCCATTTCCTGCACATACACACACACACATGGACAGATTCACGAGAAATCAAAGAATGATTGCATTGAGGAGCGCGGCCTCTGTAAGGAAAACACAAGAAGGGTGAAAAATGAAAAACAGAGCTGGTCTGGCACGTGCGACCGCCTCGACTGGAATTCAAAGTCCTGGATGGACCCCAGCTCTAATTTCAGCTTGAAATATTTGTGGAAAGTTCTGGAACAAGAGCTTGGCTTTTTCCTCTCCGTGCACCTGAGAACCGCTAGACATCCACATATTACAACGAAACATATACTACTTATTGTCTGTACATCATAGGCCTAGTGAAGAAGACTGGATTTGTTTATGTGTTACATAAGACTCTTATAGTATCTAATTACATAATTCCACCTTGTCTTGATTGTGTGTTACTAATTACATAAAAAAATTTTTATAGGAAACATGTGTCTCACAAAACATGAGGAAGAGAACCTAGGTAGCATGTTAAGATGTCATAGTCGTGCTTGTGACGCAAACCTTTGTTGAGCACTGCATATATCCTTCATGAAAAACATAAACTCATGATGCATTGTAAAAACCCTTTTATTTCCTGTTGAATTATTAGTATTTTTTTGATTACATACCTATCGTGTTTATGTATTTCTGTGCTTGGAAGCTTGACACACAAAACTTTTGCCTATTTAAAGTATTTCAAATCAATCACTTGATTAACAAGTGCAAGTACAAGACCGTAGCAACACTGATATACTGATAGTTTTGTAGATATTTTGAATTACTTTTTATTTTTCTAATTTCAAAATGTTGTATTTTGTATTCGTTTTTTTGTCAATATTTTGTATTCATAGATTTTTAATTTCCAATTTGATTTTAAAGTTTTAATATTTTGTGTGTGTGTGTGTGTGTGTGTGTGTTTTGTAATTTTTATTATTACAAATTTTTTTATTTTTTTAAATCATTTTAATTTTAGTTACTTTTGTAGTTTATTTTATTTAAATTAATGTATTTTATGGTTTTAATTTTAGTTTTAGTTAACCCTGATCAGAGCTTATATTAATAAGTTACTTCAGAGCTCAGATATGCACAGAATAATGCATGCACAAAGGCATCAACACCTGCAGCGTATCAAAACATTTTTTTATTAGTTTCTGCTTTCTATTAAAACGCAGAGAACTATACAGCATTTGTTCCAAACAGAGCGTCACGTTAACACCTTTTCACGAGTGATTGTGAGCTCTGTTATGACAGAGCGCTGGCGGAAGGCCTCGGCTCGTCGTATTGAGTCCATAAGGATCTAATTGGGACTCGAGCAGCAAGTGTGGTTTTCATTTATTAGCTGTTAGCACCTAATCACGGCTGTGTTCGGGCCACACTGCCAAACCACGCCAGCACGGCCTCCTCAAGTGTTTTCATTGTCAGAATGAGACGTGAAAGGTGCTTTCTGTGTGATTAACGGAAGCAAACGCTGTAGTTGCGTGACAGTTAGCGTTGTGGCGTGGGTTGTGTCAACAGTAACGCAGAGAGACATCGGTTTCAGTCCTTCATAACTCTGTTTTGTTCTTTTCAACACTCGCTGATACTTTCTGGCAGATGTTAGTTTTTATGTGAGTGCTTATGGATCACATTTGAAAGGCAACAAAATGTGAAATTTAGTGTATAACAGACTCTCTTTCATTAAAATCACGGCTGATTCGCAGGTCGCCATCGAAGCTGTGGCCATAGAATACAATTCATGTATATTTCTATATTAAATATTTTGACTAATAATGCTTTCAGTGTCCGATGCAGTGCTTATTTAGTTATTTAAACCTAATATGCAGATTCTAAATAAAAGAGTGTCCAATATAGAAATGTCATTTTTTCTTTGCACTTTAATAACTGCTATTAAATTCAACATGATATCATTATTGTTCCGTTTTGCTTTCTTAATGGATGTTCCTGCTTTTATTCGGCACGATTCATACGTTATTCCAAAGGAATTCATTTTTAAAATGTATTTATTTTAAATGTATGCATTTTAAATTTATTTTTAATGTTTTATCATGAAGTAACAAGATGCTCTGCCACTCTTTTTTAATTGATTAATTTTCGATTAATTAAACATTTTTTTTTTAATTAATTAATTTATTTAACATTTATTTTTGTTTTATCATGAAGTAACAAGATGCTCTGCCACTCTTTTTTAATTGATTAATTTTCAATTAATTAAACATTTTTTTTAAATTAATTAATTTATTTAACATTTATTTTTGTTTTATCATGAAGTAACAAGATGCTCTGCCACTCTTTTTTAATTGATTAATTTTCAATTAATTAAAAAAATATTTTTTAATTAATTAATTTATTTAACATTTATTTTTATGTTTTATCATGAAGTAACAAGATGCTCTGCCACTCTTTTCTGATTCATTAATTTTTTAATTAATTTTAAATGCATTTATTATAAATATATATTTTTTATTATTTATTTTACATGTTTACAAATTTATTTGTATAGCGCTTTTTACAATACAAATCATTGCAAAGCAACTTTACAGAAAATTAAGTACTACAATATTTAGTAGTAGCTTATAAGTGGTGATCAGTTTTTTATATTGAAGTTATAGTTTGCTCTGCCACTTATTTTTATAATCCATTTATTTCTCAATTGATGAATTCAGATACATTTTTTAAATTCAGTATCTGGTTTCTCTTGAAAATGTTACAGTATTAAACTAAAATGGGTAAAATGAAGTAAATGGACATTGCATGCATTGAAAACTTAACGAGTCTCATTGTTTAATTGCAATCGTATGATATGTTTCAGACAGTCAGCGCAGACGCCTGTGTCTGTGTTTCTTCTCTGGTACCTAAAGATACAGAAGCAAGTGCATTTGGACATTCCAGCAGCGAACTCTAGCAGCTGAGTAAACATCGCACACTTCAACAGAACAAGCCCGGACAGTCTCTTCATTCAAACACTTCAGCACAGACATCTCCATCAGAATCTACCTATAAACCCCAGCGGGGAAGCATATCAGTGTTCAGAGAATGTGCTGAAACCAACTGATGCACATATGGATCTCATTCCAATATCATGTGTTTAATTCATGCATCACTTTAACTATTGATTATATTTAAGGTAAGAGGTTTGTTTTTGAAATATTATGTCATTGGAGGCCAGTAGTAGAACTTTACTTCTACTAGTACTAAAAATAATAAATATATTTTATTTATAAAACCACTAGAACAACATTTTTATTACTAGAAATAAAAAAAATGCTAACTAATATATATATATATATATATATATATATATATATATATATATATATATATATATATATATATATATATATATATATATATATATATATATATTAACAATTTGAATTTCCATTTAGTTTACTAAAACTAAAATAAAAAATAATAAAGTAGACAAAGAAAACAGTAACTAATAAAATGGCAAAAACACAACAAAATTACTAAAACTTTCAAATGAAAATGGAAATTCAAAACTAATAACTATTAAACTCATTCAGCATATTAATTAGCAGTACTAATGATTTGTTATTGTTTTCCGTTCACATAAAGCTTCATTTATTAAAACTAAAATCAAAATATTAATAAAAACTATATTAATATATTATTGATACTAAAATAATGCTGGGTTTGTTTCATTTTAAAATGACTAAAACATTAACTAAAATTAAAATGAAAAAAAAAAAACATAACATTTAGAATATATATTAATGATATTAAAATAAATCCAGCGGGTCCTGTTCAATCTTCTCATGCAGTTCATGACCTTTTGACCTTTGCATGAACTGCCGAAGTTCTCACACATTATATCATCCTCTTAAGCAACCCCACCATGACTTTTTCTCTGTTTCTTTTGTAAATTACACATAATCATTTGTTCCTGTGATTCAAAAACACGATGACAGTCCAGGAATAGTTTCCAACCACAGGTACGAACCTCAGAGACACCGAAACATGTGCAGATTTTGAACCAGGTGTCTCCATTACCATAGTTTTTCCTTGTTATGTTACAAGACTAGATCTGTGGTTGCAAACTAGTAAAACCACCTGAGCAAAGGCCAAAGGTCTGACACCTGCCTCATTTCTTCTTCATTTGCAGAGGAAACGCAGCAGGATCAGGCCGCTCTGTACTCTGACACTTATCAATCGTCATTAAGCCTCTCGGGGCCTTTTGCGCTTCAGACGGTTTCCTGAGCATGCGGTGGATGCCGTCATTACGACTGGAAAATTTGGTTGCATCTGGTTCAAAACTGCTGATAGAGGTAAACCGGCTCGAACCGGTTCCATGTGACTTTTCCAGCGCAGAAGAGTGTGTCATTTTAAGGATGTTTCATTTTTCATAGAGGACGCAGCGCACTGGAAATAACCAGAAATGTGTTTGCTGGTTAGATAACCCAGACTGAATAGTTCCTGCTGGTTAAGCTAGTTAGTTGGAGGCTTTTCAGAAGAGATGCATGAGATCTCAAACTGTGATCAGATTTGTTTAAGATAAAACTAAAATGTCAGAACATTTTTCATGATCAACATTTCAAATGATCTGAATTTTATAGGTAACACTTTACAATAAGGCTCCATTTGTTAACTTTAGTTCACTACAGAGTCCAAGTGAATAAGTGAATGTCTGAAAATCAAATGTCATTTTCTTCTTTTATATTATCTTGACTGCTCTTAAATTCAGCATGATAGCTTTTTCCTTTCTTCATGCACTTTCCTTCTCACTGTTAAAAATTGCTGTAGTTTTTACAGTAAATATTTACAATAGTCTACTGTGTTTTTAATTTTACAGCATTACTGTATTTTGCCATGTAGGAGCATACATAATTGCTGTGAATTTTAGAGGTCCAATAATATACTGTGTGTTTTTTTAAGGTAGATCACTGTTATTGCATGTTCCTATGACTTCTGCAGTAAATGCTTTTTTAAGAAAAAGAAAAAAACAGTTGAAGAAGTTTTCGTCATCTTCAGTGGACATCTTGGGAGTTGGGACTTTCCATTGTTTGGTTTTTATGTTTATTTAAATTTGTATAAATTATAAAAGCAAACAACTTGAGCCATATTCCATTCCAATTGGTGGCGATAATGCACCAATAAGCTAGGTTGCCAACCGCCAATAAACACCAAAAAAGAAGAAGCTGGGACTTTCCACGCGCTTGCGTCATCATCACCAGCACTCAATTTTCGCGCTCACCTCGTGCTCTACGGTTACCGGAGGAGGAGGATCTCTAATGAAAGCGAGTCAAGGTGTGTTACATCTACAATATGGAATCCTTTTACATCCACGTTGCAAAATGGATAATCTATATTATTTGTCTAATTTTATGATGAATTTGCTTGATGAGTCGTCACAGATTAACGATTAGCTCAGCTGTCTATATTTTCTTCACCATTAAAGTGTGGCCTGGCTGTTATTTTACTATAAAATTTTTGAAAACTGCTCGGTATAAAATTATTTTACATTGTTGTTGGTAGTAGACATGTAAGCTTTTAAACGTTTTAAGCTTTTAACTTGATTGTGTTGGTTTTATGCAGTTAAATAGTGTTTACCATCACCAGTCTGCTGCTAAAGAGCATCAGGTACAGATGTGTGATAAAACATTTAAATGCCA
The DNA here is from genome assembly GCF_963082965.1 of Carassius carassius. NCBI lineage: Eukaryota > Metazoa > Chordata > Actinopteri > Cypriniformes > Cyprinidae > Carassius > Carassius carassius. The sequence continues at coordinate 2,082,898 of NC_081766.1, forward strand.
TGAAGACATTTGTGAAGTTCAGTGTGGGACCCTAACACAGCTTTTGTCTCATTTAAAGAGCCATATTCAGTCAGGTCTGGAGATCCGGTGCCCATTTGGTTGCAACAGGACATTTAAGGTGAGATCTACATTTGCATCACATGTATCACGGACACATAAAATGTTGTGATAGATCCTTCTATGACCATGGAAACCCCAGTTTCAGATGTGTCTCAGAGTGAGAGATTAGAAGTTGCAGATCAAAATCTTTCTGAAGTTGTGGATAAATCGCTTTTTCTAAGAAATGTAACCCTCTTCTATCTGAAACTGCAAGTTAAATTGCTATTGCCTGAGTCTACCATTCAAGGCATTGTTGAAGAATTTCAAAACATCCATGACATTGGGCAGTCATATTTTCTCTAGCAAACTGAGAGAAAAGCTTGCTTTACTTGAATTACCAGAGGAAAGGATTAATTAATATGGTTTTAAACATGGATATTTTTCTTAAATAAATGCATCGCTTCACTTCAGAAGGCCTGAGCCATGTGGAGTACTTTTATGATCGATGGATGCACTTTTGGGGCTTTCAAAATCTTGCCTGTCATTCACTACAATAATAAAGCTGAGAAGAGCTAGGACATTTTTTTTTTTTTTTTTTATGAAACTCCGATTTTATTTGTCTGAAAGAAGAAAGTAATTTACTCCTAGGATAGCATGAGTAAATCATGGTAATTTTCACTTCATTTAATTCTTTTCAGACTATCCCTTTAACATGAGCTATACAACACTTATTAATCTATGCCCTGCCCTGCCATATTCGTATTTTATTTTTTGTAGGTGAATCCATGACCCCAAGCAAGTAGATGTTGTCCGTCGAGAGGGAAGTTGTCCTGGGCCCATTTTCAGAGGCATTTGTTGAGGGCCTGGCAGCATTGTTTGCGACCTATTACAACTTAAATCTTGCTTATCAGGATGACGCTGCATGCACGCTGGAATTTATTCAGAGGTATTTCAGAGCATATAATCTTACTTAGTATTTGTTACTTGAACTTTTTTTTTTTTTAGGTTTTCAATTTAGGATAGTTTATCTAAATTAGATTTTTTTATGGAAAAGTTTTCAAATGAACAACAAAAAATTGCTAACCACATACTGAATAGAGAATTATTTTATTCACGGCATGTTACTAAAAAGTGCAAGGTGCATCTGGATTAAAAACTTGACAAGCACAAGCAGATGCTTAAAGTTGCTTTTCTTCAGTACTTCCATTCCAGCAAACATTCACTCTTTTGTGTTGTAGACTATTTAAGAATAATCACCTGGATTCAATTAGCAAGAGTAGAATGCCAAGAGTATAGCAGTTACGTATAGCACAACTGTAGCAAATGATCTATTATAAATATGCAAATAATTCAAATGCTACAAACAATGCAAAAACCATATAGAAAATAAAAAATTATTATAATGACTAAAATAACAATGAAAGATGCTATTTTAAATCTGTATTATAATATAATCTATACATTTTGTTTATTGTAAACATGGAACGCAAAATGTTTTTACATTAATTTCTATAAAATTAAATGACCCTAACTCTTTATTGAAATTAAATGTAATTTGAATTGTCAGAGTAATTTTGTATTTTATTTTTAAGTTTATAATGTTTTTGATAATTAGATGGTGTGTGTGTGTGTGTGTGTGTGTGTGTGTGTGTGTGTGTGTGTTTTTTCCCACAGAGGACTTGTGGGCATCAACCTGGAAACTGGATCAAAAGTTACTGCTGGAAAGCGAGACAAGAAAATGCATGGAATGAACCCACATGTATGCATACTGTTGTGTAAACTAATGGACTTTGAATGGCTTGTCATTTAAAGTATTCCAATAGAATTGATACCAGAGACTGACCTGATTTCCAAGTTCATACAGTATTCTTGCCTTTAAGGTAGGCACAGTTCAGACCATTTCTTTAGTTTATGACTTGAGAACAATCACTTTAGCAATGTGTGCACTGCATAGTTAATATTAAAGTGCTGCTGTTCTCTGTTAAAGTTTTGCTGTTTTTTCCAAGGCTAAAGCCTTAAAATTAATGTGCAATATCCTTTTTTTTTTTTTTTTTTCATTGTTTCTCCAAATACATTTTTGAATCGGGTTATGTTAAAGGGATAGTTCAACCAAATAGCAAAATTATGTCATTAATAACTTACCCTCATGTTGTTTCAAACCCGTAAGACCTTTTTTTCTTTGAAACACAGTTTAAGATATTTTAGATTTAGTCCGAGAGCTCTCAGTCCCTCCATTGAAGCTGTGTGTACGGTCTACTGTCCATGTCCAGAAAGGTAAGAAAAACATCCTCAAAGTAGTCCATGTGACATCAGAGGGTCAGTTAGAATTTGTTGAAGCATCGAAAATACATTTTGGTTCAAAAATAGCAAAAACTACGACTTTATTCAGCATTGTCTTATCTTCAGTTTCTGTTGTGAGAGAGTTCAAAACAAAGCAGCTGGATATCCGGTTCACGAACGAATCATTCAGTTCACCAAATCGAACTGAATCGTTTTAAACAGTTCGCATCTCTAATACACATTAATCCACAAATGACTTAAGCTGTTAACTTGTTTAATGTGGCTGACACTCCCTCTGAGTTAAAACAAACCAATATCCCGGAGTAATTCATTTACTCAAACAGTACACTGACTGAACTGCTGTGAAGAGAGAACTGAAGATGAACACCAAGCCGAGCCAGATAACGAACAACAGACTGACTCGTTCACGAGTAAAGAACCGTTTCTGTCAGACGCGTCCGATTTGAGAACCGAGGAGCTGATGATTTTGCGCATGTGTGATTCAGTGTGAAGCAGACTGACACACAGAGCGCCTGAACCGAACTGATTCTTTTGATGATTGATTCTGAACTGATTCGGTGCTAGTGTTATGAGCGCGGTAAACCAAAGGTTTAATCAAACCAAATCAAGGGCAATCATCGCAAATGAAGTCATTAGGTCGAGCGCAAAAGAACCGGTGGGAGTTTTTTTAACTGGTTTATTGAATCAAACTGTCCGAAAGAACTACTGGTGATCCGAAAACCGATGCAACCAGTTCTTGACTCGAGAACGAGTCAATCTTTTGTTCGTTATCTGGCTCGGCTCGGAGTTCATCTTCAGTTCTCTCTTCACAGCAGTTCAGTCAGTGTACTCAGTGATGGATCTACAGTTATTCGTTCGCAAACCGGATATGACAAACTGCTGTGTTTTGAACTCTCTCACAACAGACACGGAAGAGAAGACAATGATGAATAAAGTCGTAGTTTTTGCTATTTTTGGACCAAAATGTATTTTCGATGCTTCAACAAATTCTAACTGACCCTCTAATGTCACATGGACTACTTTGAGGATGTTTTTCTTACCTTTCTGGACATGGACAGTAGACCGTACACACAGCTTCAATGGAGGGACTGAGAGCTCTCGGACTAAATCTAAAATATCTTAAACTGTGTTCTGAAGATAAACGGAGGTCTTACTGGTTTGGAACGACATGAGGGTGAGTTATTAATGACATAATTTTGCTATTTGGGTGAACTATCTTTTAATTAAAATAAATTTGTTATATAAATAAAGGCTAAAGCCTTGCATTTAATGTGCAATCTCCTTTTTTATTATTATTGTTTCACTAACTACATTTTGGAATCTGGTTATGTTAAATAGCCATTACAATAAATTTTTTGTTAATGAACCTGTTATTGTGAGTTTTATTTGACAAAAATGCTTTAACTTACAGCAAACAAATAGTGAATTGAATTCCACATCAAATGCTCTAATTTACTGTAAAATGTATAGCAGTACATGTAAGTTCATTGTTGCTCTTGTAATTTCACTTGCATTCATAAACATTTTGACTTTAATTTTAGTTACAGCTGTAAAAAATCTACAGCATATATAAGGCAGTGTGCTGTGTTTTTTACAGTACAATTGTAGTTAATGATTTACAGTACTCTTGGAAATTTTACAATCTTACTGGCAACCAAAGTTGCCAGTAAGTTACTGTAAATTTTACAGTCAATTTTTTACAGTGTTCTCTTATTCGGTACGAATTATTGTTGCACGTTATTTTAAATGTATTTGAATGTTTTATTGTCAAGTAATAACTTGCTCTGCCACTCTAATTTTTTTTTTATGATCCGGTTAATTCTCAATAAATAAATTAAAACACTTTTCATATAAAGGTAATATGAAGTAAAATAGGAAAAACATTTTGACACCAATTGACTCTTTTGGGTCTGAAGCATCTGATATGTGATTGATAACTAAGAGCAGATTAGTCAAGATTTAGTAAAGAAGAAGGGCTACCACTTCTGTTTTTTAGGTCATGTGACTCATCAGGTCGTTTCCAGTTAATCGTAATCAGGAATCATGGGAAAGTGGAGCAATCCGCCCTGAATGTGGTCAAGCAAACTAGCTTTGGGAGTTCACATGGAGCTGTCAGGCCAAACGACCCTCGTATTGATGACTGTGTTATTCACAGCTCCAGTGCTGATCATGCATCCAGATTCTTTGAGCTTGGAGACAGCAGAGGTAGAAGCGCTTGTCAGGTCAGCTGTTAAACAGTTCAACAGTCATGAGTAAATTTGTGAACCTGTTCTAGGGTGTTACCCCCACTGACTAATTACAACGTTTGGGCTTGGCTGTAACGATGGCCACAAAGTCGCTGAATTCAACGGAGATCTGAAGATGCACGTATAGGTGTGAGCATTTGATATCGACTCTTGACACGCGCCGATGCGAGCGCTTCTAACAAAGCTGTGCTTTTCATTGGTCATGTACTGAGCTGCTGTGGTCGTGTGGTTTGTGTTCGCTGTTCTTGATGTAGTTTTTCACTTTCGTAATTAGTGCAGGTAACGATAGAAAGCGTTGGTGTTGGGTTCACACAACAGGAAGCTCATGCAGGTTGTGGTTCAGCTGACACGCCCTGTGCTGAATAATTCAACACTAACGCCTTAACAACTGTGCAACTTTAAGCACCGAGCCCGAATTGATTAAATCACTGTTTACGCGGTCAGAAAAAACGTGCTTCCGAATGCGGTCACAACATTCGGGGAAGCTGCTTTCGGGACGTTGCTACTAAGTGGCTTCAGTCTCTACTAGCTACATTGAAGCTCAATTTTTTTTTTTAATCTGATGATACAATTGAATCACTCAAAGTCAATTTTTGGAACAAAAACTCGTTTTAATCAAATGATCCCTGTTATGCTGACAGCACTGAACTGTTGCACAAAGTACAACTAAAATGACTAATGTATATAACTATGAACAGAGTCCTTCCGAAAGAAACTGATTCACTAGAACAAATGAGTCTGTACAAATCAGAAGTGCAAATCCATCCATCCAGTCGACTGTTCTGTCATCTGTCTGTAGCAGAGTCAGTTCAATGAACCCCTTGAATGATTGTGCAATTCAGAATTGAAAAGTTGATTAGTTTAGAGTTAAAAGTGGCCTTCTTTTCTTTTTGTTTTTATTTGCCAAAACCGTCTGAAAGGTGTGTTCTGAACGTAAAGCAAATTACAATGTTTTAGGCTTGCTGGCTTTCCCTCAAAGCTAGTGCACATAGTGAGAGGACCTTAAAACATAATGCCATTCTGAGCGATTGTTTTTATAGATAGAAACTATGATTCATGCAGTGTAGAGAGCGCATAGGAGGGCAGTTGGGCGGTTTCTGTGTGCAACTGTCAAAAAAAGATATAAAACATACAACAGCTGAAGGCTGGTAGGAGGTTGTAAGTTTTCTATTTGGTTGATTATGAAGATTTCCAGTTTGGGAATAGATTGATTTAAGGACGGTCAGCTATTTTGAGAAACAAGAAAAGAACTTCAAAGCCTGTCCTGACATACATTTCTGAGATGTTTCGTGAGCTTTTGGGTAATGCTGTAATTGCCTCGTGGTATTTTCAGAGCTGTCTTTTCTCACAAAAGTCTGACTATAATAGCCGTTAAACATAACTGAAGGAGTTTGAGGCAAGCAGGTAATTAAGATGTATTGCATTTCAAGCGCACCTTGAAATAGTAGGTGCATAGTTTGGGACTCAAGTCTGTCACAGTGCATTCATGTGTAGGTTTAGCCTGAGCTGATCGTAGATGGTACAGAGAATGATCAGGGTTTGATCCGGTGCAGCTGCTCTGGGTTTGAACTGCGTGACCTGCAGTGATTAAGATCCTGCTGAGACCGGCTGGGTTTGGGTTTCCTGCACTGACGGGTGACAGAGGAAAATATTATGCTGGATCCACATTAGAGTTCACACTCAAGTTTCATTCAAATATCTCTCTGTACATCCATCGTTTTTGCTCTCTTATTCTGTCTATCGTTCCAGCCATCAATCCACCTATCCATCCATCCATCGTTCTGTCGTTCCATCCATCCAGACTTCATTCTATCTATCGTTCATCTGTCATTCTATTGTTCCATCATGCATCCTTCCTTCTATCATCCATCCATCCATCCATCCATCTGTCATTCTATTGTTCCATCATGCATCCTTCCTTCTATCATCAATCCATCCAGCCATCATTCTATCTATCGTTCCATCCATCCAGCCATCATTCTATCTATCGTTCCATCCATCCAGCCATCATTCTATCTCTCATTCCATCCATCCATCCATCAATCCATCCATCCATCTGTCATTCTATTGTTCCATCATGCATCCTTCCTTCTATCATCAATCCATCCATCCATCGTTCAGTCGTTCCATTCATCCAGCCATCATTCTATCTATCGTTCCATCCATCCAGTCATCACTCTATCTATCATTCCATCCATCCAGCCATCATTCTATCTATCATTCCATCCATCCATCCATCCATCCATCCATCCATCCATCCATCAATCTGTCGTTCTATCGTTCCATCATCCATCCTTCCTTCCATCATCCAACCATCCATCGTTCAGTCAGTCCATCCATCCATCCATCCATCCATCCATCCATCTGTCATTCTATCGTTCCATCCATCCTTCATTCTATCTATCGTTACATCCATCCATCTGACATTCTATCGTTACATCATCCATCCTTCCTTCCATCATCCAACCATCCATCGTTTTATCATTCTATCTGTTGTTTCATCCATCCATCCATCTATCGTTCAATAGTTCTGTCTATTGTTCCATCATTCATCCATCCATCCACCATCAATCCATTGTTTATTGTTCTATCATTCTATCTATTGTTCCATCCATCCATCCTTCCATCCATTCATCATTCTAGCATTCTTTGTATTGTTAAAATTGATCCATCGTTTTATTGTTCAATCATTCTATTTATTGTTTCATCTGTCCGTCCCATTTTATTGTTCTGTCATTATCATCCATCCATCCATCCATCCATTTATTTATCATTCTAATGTTCTGTCTATTGTTTCATCATCCATCCATTGTTTTATTTTTTCTATCATTCCATCTATTGTTCCATCCATCCATCAGTCCTTCTGTCTATCTATCTATCTATCTATCTATCTATCTATCTATCTATCTATCTATCTATCTATCTATCTATCTATCTATCTATCTATCTATCTGTCTGTCTGTCTGTCTGTCTGTCTGTCTGTCTGTCTGTCTGTCTGTCTGTCTGTCTGTCTATCTATCTATCTATCTATCTATCTATCTATCTATCTATCTATCTATCTCTCTCTCTCTCTCTCTCTCTCTCTCTCTCTCTCTCTCTCTCTCTCTCTCTCTCTCTCTCTCTCTCTATCTATCTATGATCATTTTATCTTTTGTTCTATCATAGCTTTTTGTTCTTGATGTAACTTCTTTTTTATATGAATACATTGCATAATGCACAAATTATGATTCTAAACATTATTGTTATTACAGTACTAATGTCAGTCAGTGTGAGGGGGTGTGTCTGATGTAACTCTGCTGTTTTGATTGGCCCCTCCCACTCTTGCTTCTCAGTAGTAGTCACAGTTTTTGTTTGTTATACATTGTAATGCCGGTTGCCTAGCAGCATCACGCCTTTGGGAAAAAGAATGTTTCCACTCGAGAATGTTGGTACCTCGTCATTGTGATAGGATGATTTTGTGGTGAAAGAGGCAGTGTGAACCTGAGGTGAGAGGTCAAGCGAGCTATTGGTCAGTGTGAGAAGGACATAAGGCCTGGAGGAGGTTGTGTCATAGCCTCTGTCCTCCTTCACCTTGACTGTCCATCTCCTCCTCTTTCTCTAGGTGACCTTTCATCACCTCCAGGCTTGTGTGCTAATCAGTGGAGCTGTCGAGGACTGCTAAAGCGTGACCCCGGCCCTGGGTCAGAGTGTATCTCAAGCACCAGGCACTTGCAGACATTAAGCAGCTCTTTTGTTGTTGTTGTTTAAGTGAGTGAGGGTGCAAGTCTGGACAACTTCTTCCTGCTTACGGTGCGATTTTGTCCGTCTTTGTGCAATCCATGGATAAGAGCGTCTGATCCCTAAACTGAGTAATGTGCCCCCTCCAGTTACAGAGCAGCTGTAAAATCTGAAACCCTCTCAGGTATTTCTCCTATACTACCAGGCAAAAGTTTGGAATAATTCTTGTTATTAATATATAAACATTTTTTTTGCTGCTTTATACTTTTGTGGAAACTTTAATACACTACCACTTAAATAAAAAGAAAATAATACTTTTTTCAGCAAGGATGCGTTAAATTAATCAAAAGCAACAGTGATAACATTTATAATGTCATTAATAATTCCATGTCAAATAAATGCACAAAAATCTAAGTTTTCACAAAAGTATTCATTTCCGAAGGATCATGTGGCACTGAAGACTGGAGTAATGATGCTGAAAATACAGCTGCGCATCACAGGAATAAATAGCATTTTATATTATATCAAAATGGAACACAGTTATTTGGGACTGAAATAATATGAAACATTATTACAGTTTTTTTTTTTACTGTATTTTTAATAAAATAAATGCACCCTTGGTGAGACATTAAAAAATTGAAAATTTCCAAACTTTTGACCGGTTATTGTAAAGAGCATAAGTTCTTGCATACCTTAATTCAATCAAATCAAATAAACAAGGTTTGTGTGTCAAGAATCAGATGGCAGACTGAACGTTTGCCAGGTTTATTCTCGTTGTAGTAATACTGGTAACGTGAAGGAGTCAGTTGTCGTTTGCATTGTCACTAGACTCTGAGAATAGCATCACAGGAAAGAATGGGGGGTTTTGCTGGAGTTTCATACCTTAACTATTTCCTGTCCAAACTTGAACCTACTTTCAAATGACACAGAAACGTTTAAAAGGGGGAAAAGTCCCGTAAAACACGTTCATATTCTCATTTTCACTCATGCGTTGCCTGTGTCTCTGCAAAATCTGCATGTACTTATTAGCACGTGTTTAATGTTACACTGAAATTGCATTCTTAAAGGAATAGTTTTCCACTGAATCACTGAATGCCTGTGTCAGCTTTCATTCTGAAGTCAGCCTCAGTGTGTTCACCCTGTTTCACTCGATGTCTCTCAGAGGTCTTGACTTCACTCCTGAAATGCATTTTCAAATGAACTGACCCTGCAACAAATCATCTCCACATTAGCATCAACATGAGCGTGAAGGCTAGAAATAGCAGTAATGTAAAAATGCTGTTATTTCTAGACATATTTGGGATATCATTGAAGTCAACAGGAAATCAAATCATTGGCTTTTTTAAAGGAACAGTTCACACAGAAATGAATATTTGCTGAAAATTCCCTCAACCTCAGGCCATCTTAGATGTAGATGAGTTTGTTTTATTCATCAGATTTGGAGAAATGTAGCATTGTATCAGTGTCTCATCAATGGATGCTTTGCAGAGAATGGGTGCCGTCAGAATGAGAGTCCAAAGAGCTGATGAAAACATCACAATAATCCACAAGTAATCCACAGCACTCCAGTCCATCAGATAACATCTTGTGAATTAAAAAAGATGCATCATTAAGACCTTTTTAAATTCAAATCATTGCTTCTGTCTAAAATCCAATCCATAATAATGCTTCCTCCAATTAAAAAAAGTCTATCTCCTGTTGTCTCTCGAATCAAAATCCAGCCACATATTTGTTTAGCGCTGTTTTGACTTGTAAATGGTGCTTGATCTGTGCAGATTTCTCTCCTGATTCAGACCGACCACTTTTTCACTGGAGGAAGCGTTTGGATTATGGACTCATATTTTGGCTGGAAGCAACGGTTTAAAGATAAAAACATCTTGTTTCAAGATGTTAATTAATGGACTGGTGGTGTGGATTACTTATGGATTATTGTGATGTTTTTATCAGCTGTTTGGACTCTCATTCTGACGGCACCCATTCACTGTAGAGCATCCATTGCTGAGACACTGATGAAATGCTACATTTCTCCAAATCTGATAAAGAAACAAACTCACCTACAGTTTGGATGGCATGAGGAAGAGCACATTTTCAGCTCAATTACTGTTTTGTCACTGTTTAGTACTATCAGGTTGATAGGGAAGTGAGATAAAATGAGGAAAACTGAATGAATGAAATGCTCCTGTTAGAGGAACCACCTCAGTCTTTCAGTTCTCAGGTGTATGCTTCACTGATCTGACGGAAATGTGAGTTCAACCTGTCCGTGTTGACATGGGACACACAATCATTGACACCAACAATATAAGAAATGGAACCTGTTTCTCCACTCATTGAAAAGGCGCTGACCTAAACTATGTACATGTATTGTTTTTTTATGTTTTTTGTACCCTAACAGACCTCCGACCCCACCGTCGGGTCGCGACCCACCATTTGATCACCTCAGCTTTATAATATCATAACTTTACAGTTGGCTTGTTTATGTGTTTTTGTTCCTGGGTGGGAGAGTTTACAAGAGGACGGGGTAAACAGGAGGAAGGAGGTTGTTGTTGAGGTTGAGTAGTGGTTTGCTTGGTGAGAAGGGTTATGCTCATATACCACCCTGAAAGAAAGAAAGAAAGCCCCTGCAACACATGCACATACTCACATCAACAACAGATCTTTACATTCTGAGAATTCAGTCCCAGTGCACAAACAAGTGACTGTTGCTGTGATTTGGTTCGGGTGAGTGGCACTGCAGAAAGACCGTTGCATCACTACAATGACTTCATGAGAGGTGCTTTTCCCACTTTCATAATAGTTACCAGATGCACGTCTTTAACAAACAGTGCCTTGAGTATTTCCTTTAACGTTGCACTTGTCATCATCTGTTTACAAAGGGCTGGTCTATGACTGTTCTCTGATGCACCGAACCTTTAACGATGTTTGATGTGTGCATGCAAAACTGCAAAGCACTTTCAAAGAAGCTCTAAACTGATCACCAGAAACACAGGTTTTAAATACGTGCAGGAAACAAGAGTTGTTTACAAGCTATCAGGCTGATATTATGAATGCATCTGGGAAAGTACCAATCATTGAACATGTCAACACTTACCAGATTTGTGACATTCAATGTTTTAAGAGTTTTGTTTCAGGAACTTTGTAGCAAGTAAATTTATTGTGTTTATTTTCTACTATTTATATGTTTTCGTCAAATGTGAGACTAATAAAGAGCTGTAATGCAAATCTTAATGGTGACGCCAAAGGGGCCCATGGCAAAGCATCCTGGCAAAAACTCTAGACATGCATGAACACCTGCTTGGAGTTTCTCTCCTCCGTTTCCATAGTTTTATTCAGCCGCCCAAAACAAAAGCTCACACGTGTCTTTGTTCTTAACTTCCTTCATCTGTCAGTGTTTACGCATTCTCTTTCTCCAGAAGAAATTCATTCAGAGTTATCATCTCCGGTGTGTTTTCCTTTCAGGCGGAGCATTGAGAAGATAGCACCTGTTTTATCCTTAACTGTGTGATATTGCATATATTCGTAAAAGCACACGTGTCAGACTCTTAATATGACAGTTTTGAAACCCGTGTAGTCAGAGAGAGAAGAAAAGAGATTGAAACAAGGAAATATCAGGTACCTGTTATGTGAGGATGATACAATCAGATCAGGTGGAAGCAAATTGTTATTGGTCATGAATGTGTTTTAATTATCGTTGTTGGTGGTTCAATTCAGTTCCTCATATTCTGTGTGCAAACAATCAAGCTTGCCAAACAGTGCTGCTTATGAGGAGAAATGCTTGAGCAGCAAAACTACATTTCCCATCATTCTCTTTGTTGGATTCATTCATTTATTTTTAACTATAGCTTATGTATCTTTAACCCTGTAAAGTCTGACATGAAATAACAGTCTTAAAAATGTAATTTCTTTGAATGTTCAGAGGCCCAAATTGAGCAAAAATACACAATTTGGTGTCGCTTTTATGCAAAAAGCATACAGTATGATTGATAAGTGATAAATATGAACAAACCCTCCTCTAACCAGTATAAACCAGCATGGAAATTCATGCTTTTGATGAGAAATAGAAGTCGGTAAATGTTTTTAATAGCATCACAAAATATGCAGTGCAATGCAAACGCATAGGCATTTAAGTTGCGTTGCAGTTGGATCGGACTGGAGCTTGTGATTTTCAAGAAGTGCTTTCCAGTTTTGTGTGCAATATGCATCAAACGATCAGTGAAAAGATCCATTGTGGAGAATGCATGTGGATGTTTTGTCCACGAGAAAGACATGGATGATTCATTACTGTATTTTACACCTAAATCAAACATAATCTTGACCTTTTTTCAGCTGAAGAACAGGACGAAGCAACAGGCCTCTTTTACTGTAGGGTCCATTTCAGTTCAATGATGAGTAGTGAGAACTTTTTGTTTACTCTCCCTCAATATCATATATAACATGAGCTTAGATTTTATATTAATGGGAACTCTACGTTTGCGACTTTGCAACCATTTAACTAATGGCCAACAGCTGCTTAAAGTTAAAATAACGTTTCTTTGGAGGTTATTTGAAGCACCTTATACGGTAAAACTATTTATTATTTTTGGAGCATAAAAACTATTCGTTTTTCTACCTAAAAAAAAAAATTGCTAGTAAATTTCACAATTAATGACTAAGAAATGGTTAAATTGAATTAAATGTGAAATTTTTAAATAGAGATTGAAATTGTTTCTTATTTTTTATTATTTTTTTTTAACAGTGTAATTATTTGTACCAGCAAGTTCTGAGTAAAAATATTTCTAGTTAAGTAAATCCTACAGATTTTTTTTTCAGTGTATGTTGAGCATAGAATACTTTTTTGACTGTTTTTGAGTTGACTTGGTCCGATAGCTTAGGAAAATAATAGCTCAGCACTTCTATTATTAAGCGAGACGCTTGCATGATTTGAGGAATCACCTAACTGCTGCAGGACTGAACTTTAATACTGTTAGAGGATTGATCACATCATTAAGCCTATGAGAAATCGTGCTAGTGATCCTGGACTTGATTCTTCAAAGGCATTGGGTTGCAAACCCCTCTTTTTGACCTATTTAAGACTTTAGTGTGCTTGTAGGTGACAGATGGATGTTCAGTGGCACGCTGTGCGGTTTAACGTTGGCTGCATGTCACTCATACATGTACTTTCAGAAGTGCTTCTTAGAGGAAGCAGCAGAGAAAGTTAGGGATTGCAAAACAGCTGCAGCGTCCCCCTCACACACATGTACACGGCTTGAAGGATGACTCAACAGGTTTCGTACACACACTTATTCAAGATTTAAAAAGCACAGAATAACAGGAAACTTTGGATCTCTTGAGGTTTCACCTGATGCTGTCAGATATTTCCATCTCACCTCAACGGCTGCTGAGCTCCATTTATCAGTCATTAAAGAATCTGAACTGCTGAGCTCATCGTTTTTTGTCAAAGCGAAACATCATTACTCTGATTCTGACTCTTTCTGATCTCTCTCTTTCTGTTACTTTATGTGTATGTACAAGCTCAGAGGAAAATTATATTGATCTCGCATATAAAAGAGTTCAGTTATGTTTCATTTGGGTTTCCTTCGCAGCAATGGAACAATTTGAAGAGAAATGCTTCATATTGAGTATTTCTTTGGCTGAAAATGTGCTCTCTCTCTCACTCTCTCTCTCTCTCAGGCCATTTAAGATGTAGCTGAGTTTGTTTCTTCATCAGATTTGGAGAAATGTAGCATTGCAATGCATCCTCTGCAGTGAATAAGTGCCGTCAGAATGAGAGTCCAAACACCTGATAAAAACATCACACAAGTATTCCATCAGCTCTTTGGACTCTCATTCTGACGGCACCCATTCACTGCAGAGGATTGCTTTGCTGAGCAAGTGATGCAATGCTACATTTCTCCAAATCTGATGAAGAAACAAACTCATCTACAGTTTGGATGGCCTTAGCGTTAGCACATTTTCTGCACATTTTCATTTTTGGGTGACTTATCAATATAAACCATCGCAGAAATTCATGCTTTTTCATTTTGAAATGTAATCAACTGAAGCTGTTTAATTATTTAATAGGATAAGATGAACTAGTAGTGATGCATCTTTTACTTTTACGTCTGAGTCTCATTGTTTCTATGCAAACTGAGATCTCATGCACGATATTTCTGCACTCTTTGTTTGCTGATTTACATATTTCCCATCTGTAATGAGTGCTACTGTGTGGCTTGGTGTGGGTGTTGAGGGTGGCCCAGGACGGCTTTTACAGCATGTGTGAAAATGTTGGCGTTGAAAGAAGCCACAGACATGAGAGTGTAATACACTTTCCTGTGTGCATGTGGCTTATTAAACAACCGAATACCAAAACACAAGATACCCCTCTCTTATTCTACGCCGACCCCATCATCAGACGGCCATTTTTAGAGCGTGCCGGAAACATCTCGCTTGGGTGTGGCGTGTTACTCCAATCCCACTAATGACGGGTTGGTGGGGGATTGTTCTAATCTAGCAAACCCAAAGTTTAAGGAACTTTCCTTCTAACTTTAAAGATGGAAAAGACTCGAACGACAGTTTCCCATCACACACATACTGTACGTTCCCTCGATGCGACCACCAGGAGAGAAAGTGGATGTAAAGTGAGCGTGCGTTCCTTTAAATATCAGGCCACCCACTCAAAGACTAACAGAGCAACATCCTGAACTTGTGTATTTAAAGGTGAACTCTTTCTGTCTTGTGTTTGCTCATGTATTAATAATTTTATGAGAAGTAATTCACAAGGGCTATGTATATGTGGAGCAAATCCAAAGCTAAATGCAGCAAAGAGCAAAAATATACTGTTGAGATCAGTTCCAAACTAGTAAGGACACATTTTTGGTTGATTCTGAATGGTTTTAAAGGGATAGTTCACCTCCAAAATGAAAATGTTGTCATAATTTACTGTTGTTCCACGTTATGTTCTGTAGAACACGAATGGCGATGTTTAGTGAGATGTGCAATATGCTCTTTTGAGGAGATTGCATTGAACTTGGACTGTGATTTGTACCAACATCTCGAAAAAAGACACACACACACAAAAAAACCACCTTAATATCATAAATATTAATGTCCAGATTGATCAAAAGAGACAGTAAGACATTCATAATGTTACAAAATATGTCTATTTCAAATTTCAAATAAATGCTTCATTTGAACTTTGTATTTAGCAAAAATTCCATAAAAATATGAAGCAAGTGCTTTCAACACTTTCTAGAGCACTTTCTAGAGCATCAAATCAGCAAAACCTTATCTAAATGACTTTTGCACTTTTGTTACAAAACTTTTAAAGTCATAGAATAGCTTTATATGACAAACAGACCCAAAACACAAAGCTACACTGTAAAAATGTTCGGAATTTTACAGAAAAATACAGTAAAGATAGTGTAAAAATCGATTAGTTGTAAGTTACAGTTAACTTACCAATTAGAATATAAAATTGCAAATAATGTAAAATCATATTTTATGTAATTTTACTATAAAATTTACTATAAAATTTATACTATTTACTATATGTAGGGTTTTATAAGTAAAAACTAAATTTAGTCAGAAGTACTTCAGAGGGATACAAACTTATGACCCAAAGCTGTTGGCGGGAAAATCTAAACCTAAATCTGATTGATTTTTATTTTATATTTTATCCAGTTTATTACATTTTTATTTATAGTTTAATTAATTAATTAGCATTTTTTATTTATAATTTAATTATAATTTTTTGGGGGGGGATAAGCGGTCAGACAATCACCATTTATTCTGCTCTCTAGGTGATCGCACATTTTCCGAAACATCCCGTTTATGTCATGGTCCGCCTTTAGCCGAGGTGACTCACCGTGTCGCAGTCTGGTGTGAATAAAGTGTCGCAGTACCCATGATTCCTACGCGCCGGGCTTTTCTTGGAATGTGCTCCGGCTGTAGGATTGTTCTCCTTCCTGACCCTCGGCAGTCCTTTTGTCTCCGGAGCGGCGTGAGCTAATTACAGAATTCCGTCAGCGTGCCGAGGCCGTTCTGCTCTTTTGCTCCCACAAAGGAACGGGCTGGGGATATTTTTGGACCTGTAGCAATGCTTTGCCCTTGCATAAATGACAGGAAGATGCTGTCACATAATTGTACCATTCGGAAATGCCCCACATACAAGACCCCAAGTCAATTCCGAAAGCTTCATTGACTATAAAGCCGCGACATTTCATTAACAAGGTGATGTTATCCCAGATCCACATTTGACAAGTAAACCACATGATCTCATGCATGCAGTCTGACCACCTTTTTATGAAGTATTTGAGTCATGAAGGCCTTAAAGGGATAGTTCACCACAAAAATTATGATGTCTTGAAGAGTGTCCATACAATGAAAGTCAATGGGGTCCAGGGTTTGAACATGATTACAAGTATGTTCTTTTGTGTTCCGCAGAATAAAAGTCAAACTGCTTTGGAACCACATGAGAGTGAGTAAAAGAAGATAAAAATATTAATTTTGGATGAACTAATCCTTTAAACATACATTTCTGGTTTCTGGTTGTTTTCTGAATATCATATAGCCATGCAACTATTTTAGTAGCATGCAGTATATACACTATTGTTCAAAAGTTTGGTGATTTTTTTTTTAGAAAGTAATACTTTAATTCAGCAAGGATGCATTAAATTAGTAAAAACTGTCAGTAAAGACATTTATAATGTTGCAAAAGATTTCTATCTCAAATCAATGCTGTTCTTTTGAACTTAATTTTGAAAACAAAATGTATCAGTTTCCACAGAAATGTGGAGCAGCACAAATATTTTCAAAATTGATAATAATCTGAAATGTTTCTTGAGCAAATCAGCATTTCAGAATGACTTCTGAAGGATCTGAAATGGATTTGGTACCATTTGAAACAAAAACTAAAAAATCTCTCTCTCTCTCTCTCTATATATATATATATATATATATATAATCTGGCTTTTCTGCCATTGCGGATTCAGAAGTCTTCTGTTCTCAATGAGATGTTAAGAACGTGGTAAAATGTCATGGTTAAACTCTGTGTTTCCTTTCTTTCAGTGGGCCAAAGGATGAACTGTGCACACTATAGATGAATGACATCGGCCCATGAGAACATCTGTCTGTACTGTGAGTCAGTTTTTCTGCCCTGCGTTTACAGCAAGTGCTTGTGAAGTGACTCTGCCGTTCCTCTGAGCTCACCACCGGCGTGTGCTGTGAGATCTGTGAGCACTTCGTCTTTTATACCACCGCTCAAAATAACCACCCTCCCATTGGCTGAGAAAACCACTCTCGTTGAATCACACCGAGCCAATTAGACGGTGACACTTCCTGGCCTGTGAAAAGCTGTTTCCTGTTGATAGAAAGTGCTGGAGAGCGAGAGCGGCTGCAACCTCCCGCCGTTTTCCTGGACCTCGCTTTAGTTGTACAAACAAGCTCGTAGTTGTGCGGACAGTGGACATGAAAGCACTATTATTAATTTTTTATGTTCCAGGAAAAATTTGAGCTCATTTTTTATTTTTGTGCAGTTTACTAAGTCAAGCATCACAATTACTTGTGTTCATATTTAGAGTTATATATGGGATGAAACCTCTAACACTAACCACTACATATATACATATAAAATAGCATGCAGGGCTTAACTGGAAGGTACTATTTTTTTATTTATGCATTGTGCTTAATTTGTGCATCAGTATACAAGTCAAGCAAGTCAATAGAGTTTTACTAGCTCTCATATTAGCGTTGGTCGTGTTTATAATAACCTCTAAAACGAACTTTTAACTCTAATATTATTTATTATTTTAATATTTTATTAATTTTTACATTTTAATACCAATACATAGTACATTTTATTTTTAATAGTGTGCAATAGTATTATATTTTATTTTTATTTATCTTTTTCTATATAAGGTCATTTGTGAATTATAACCTCTAACACTAACCTCTAATATTTTATTTTATTTGTTTTAATAATATGTATGCTATTAATAGTTTAATTATTTTTTAATCATCTGCAAATGTTAAATTGTATTTTGTTTAAATATAAAATGTTTATTTTATTAATTTTAATAGTATTTTAATAGTATGTATAAAACTGTATATATATATATATATATATATATATTTTTTTTTTTTAAGTATGCAGTAATATTCTATTTCATCTTTTATTCTATTTCAAAAATAGTATGCAGGATGGACTGGATGGTTTATTTTATTTTATTTTAAAAATGCATGATTTAGTGTAAAGCTTTAGTGATATGACAATGTCTATCATTTGCACTGGAAAGTTCAGTCATCACACGCACACAAACACACATTAACATTGTATGTGTTTAAACAGCAGCAGGTTCAAGCTTTCACATGCATGTAGAGATGTTTCCTGTTTTTGTGTGGAACAGTGGAAACATGCTGTCTGAACAAACATGCACATTGTTTTCCATGTTTAGACGACAGATGGAATAAAACTGACTCTTATTCTCTGGTCATTTTCAGAATACTATCACACTACTTGTGCTGGTTCTGCAGCATGTATACTGTGTGTAGGATGCATTTGTTTTGTGCATAGAAAATCTGGATTACATTTGCCAAATGTATATCAAGAGCACAGAGTGTGAGATACTGTATTCCACAATGCAACATACAATTTTTGTCCATTACTATTGTGTTGTTCTTCTTCTAGCTGTAATTTTCTGCATCTCCTTGTTGATTCACTGTTTGACCTGAAGGCCAAGCATTAAGACATCTTTACACAAAATTGGAATAAAAAAGGAAAAAACTTAATTTATTTTAGAGATGTAAATTCAAACCCACTCGCTAAATTAAACATGCAACATAATGATGTCATGTAAAATGTTTATAATTACATGCGTGGAGCAATAAAAAAAATAAAAAAAATAATAATATATATATATAAATAAAGGGAATAGTGCTCATATTAGTGTTAATTATGTGATGAAAGCTCTAATATTTTATTTATGAACTGAAATGGTTTTCATTTGTGCTGTTTACTCTAATTCGGCCATTTTATTTTATTTTATGTCTTTATTTTATTTTATGTCTAGGTACTATTTAATTTAATTTAATGTCATTTTATTTTATTTTATAGTGTGCATGTCTCAAATGGAAGGTACTATTTTATTTTATTTTATTTTATTTTATTTTATTTTATTTTATTTTATTTTATTTTATTTTATTTTATTTTATTTTATTTTATTTTATTTTATTTTATTTTATTTTATTTTATTTTATTTTATTTTATTTTATTTTATTTTATTTTATTTTATTTTATTTTATTTTATTTTATTTTATTTTATTTTATTTTATTTTATTTTATTTTATTTTACACTAAAGCTCCATGAAATCTCATCTCTCTTTCTCTTCCTGCAGATTTTTTGCAGTATTTTGCATCTTCGCCCTTGCATCTAACCAGATTTACTGATGTTTAGGTCAAACTGTCACATGTCATTGACTTTAATGTACATTCTACAGAATGACAGCTAATGCTCATTTCACGTTTCACCACGTCCTTCCACATAAACGTTCCCTGTGCATTAAGGCAACTTCCCCTCAACCGTGTTTTGCGCAACACAAGAGCCATTGGACGTTTACAGTAAGCGCTGACTTACAGTCACTCCTCCAATTTTCTTTTGAATTCTGTGGTTTTATTTATGGAAGGTCTCACAGAGGAATGCTAATCAGAGACTCATCTGCATTATTACAGAAATATTTTTATGCAATATGATTTAATTACCGTGTGAAATTGGGATGTTTGGTAGCTTGAATCACTGGGTTTGTAGTTCTGCCACTAAAAGAGCATGATGTCTTCACAGGATCAGATGTTTGTGGGGAATGTTATCTCAATATTTGTGGTGAGCAATCATTAAAAAACAAAAAACAAATGCACATATTACTGTTAACAGTGTGACCGGTTACGGTTTCTGTAATGAAGGTTGGGGTCAAACAAACTTAATAACACTCTGTGGTGAGATTAACATGAGCAAGAATGACATCAGAGTTTGCATCAGTTGGTTTAGCAATTAATTTTTGCCTAATATTTAATTTAAGTCTCGTTTGCTCAGCAAGGCTGCATTTATTTCATAAAAAATACAGTAAAAATCTAAAAGATTATTACAGTTTAAAATAACTGTTTTCTATTGTAATATATTTGAACATGTAATTTATTTCTGTGATGCTCCGCTGTATTTTCAGCATCATTCCTCCAGTCTTCAGTGTCCCATGATCTTCAGAAATCAGAATAATATACTGAATTGCTGTTCAAGAAACTTTTCTGATTATTAACAATGTTGAAAACATTTTTATTTTTGTGGAAACTGTGATACACATATTTAAGGATTCTTTGATTAATAGAACGTTTAAAATAAGGGCATTTCACACGTTTTCCTAAAGCAAGTGTTTGACATGAAACATCAGTAGGTCAAACAGAAGTTTCTCTGTGAGATCCTGCACGTCTTAAAGAAAAGCAGCTCTTTCTCAGCAGCAATTGCTTAAAACACCTCGTTCTAGGAAAAAGAATGTATGCCCTTGTTCTAAATATAGCGTCTTTGGTCAGCAGAGTTTCTCCTGGTTGTGGCTCTGGGAAAGAGGCTTTTGATCTGGGTCAGGCCCTGTGTGTGTTGTTTACTGAGGGCTCGAGGCAGTCGAGGGATCAGTTTTCTGGCCAGAACTGTGGTCACACAAACTCAAGGTCGAGAGGCTGACCACAGACTGACCAGAAGGACACAATCCAGAGCTCAGGCATGGTAGAAACTCCTTAACTTGAATTTCATGCAATGTCTTAAAAATAAAGGTTCTTCAGTGGTTCTTCAGAGCACTTGAGATTTTTGAGAACAATATTTGGTCTGTTCATGGTTTTTGAGTTGCTATATGGTTCTTTGTAGATTAAAATATATATATTAATGTTTCATTATAGGTTTTTCAAAGTATCAGTATTCTTGGAAAAATGTGTGTGTGTGTTGTTGTATGGTGACATTATTTTTTGTTGACAGTTAAGCATATTTCTCATTGGTTTAATTTTGAAAAATAATCATATATTGCTTAAATTGTTAAGTATTTATAGTACTCTTTGTTGTGCTGTCTTTAACTTATACTGATTTAAATGACAAAAATATTGTAATCAATAAATACAAAACAAATAAGTATTCAATTATACTAATAATAGCAATTATTAAATGTTGTAAATAATTATTTATCTTTTTTTACTATGATTTTAGGATTAAATGTGACCTTTACCTTGTTCTTTACAAAAAAAAAAAAATGTGTGTGTGTGTGTGTGTGTGTGTGTGTGGTTGTGTGTTGTGACATTATTTTCATAACAGTTAAGCACATTTTTATCCCAAATGTAATTGAAAAATGTCATTCTCATTTAATAATGTCAAAAAATAATCATATAGTATTTATATATTATTTTATGATTTTTTTTGTACTGTCTTTTAGCTTATGATGCTTTAAAAACAAAACATTTATCAATAATTACAAAAATAAATATATAATAAATAATACTATAATAGTAATTATTAAATATGTAGTGAATAATATATATTTTATTTTTCACTATGATTTTGGGATTACATGTGACCTGGACATGTTTTTGTTATTTCTTTAAAAAATAAATAATAATAATGTATATAATAAAATGTATATGTTTATATTGTAATATTATTTTATGATTTT